>NW_006948968.1:291533-454345 GCF_000164805.1 Carlito syrichta | reverse complement strand
GGAGGGCAGTGGCCACTCCCGGCCACCACAGCCTCGCCTGCTAGGCTCCGGCGATCCTTCCGCCTCAGCCTTCCGAGTAACCAGAATTACAGGCATGCACTACCACGCCCAGCTGATTTTTTGATTTATTATAGAGATGAGGTCTCGCCAAGTTGCCCAGGCGGGTCTCGAACCCGTGGGCTCAGGCAATCCACTCACCTCAGCCTCCCAAAGGCACGAGATTATAGGCTGAGCCACCGAGCCCGGCTGTGGAATACTTTAATAGGATTGATATCAGCTCCTCCTTGTATGTTTTGTAGAATTTTTTCTTATGACATAGTCAATTTCTTGGGTTGTTATTATTCTATTTAGGGTCTCAATTTCTTCTTGTTTCAACGTTGGGAGGTTGCATGATGGTAGAACGTCCTCCATTTCATTTAGGTTTTCGAGCTTGTTTATACACAGGTGTACATAGTAATCTCTGAGTATCTTTATTTCAAACCCAGGATGTACAGAAGCAAGCACAAAAGCAGTGGTGATGCAGCTGGGACTGTATAACTGATTGGGTACCTAGGCTAACTTTGTTGGACTTATGAACAAGTTAGACTTATTGTCTAATAAGTCTCAGAATAGTACTCGTTCATATGCAGGGGACTTACTGTAATTCCATCTTTATTTTTTAAAAGTCAGTATGTATATGGCAAAAGTATGGGAAAATATTCTTAAAATTATTTGCAGTAATCATCTGTAGGAAAATGATTATGGTAGACTTTCTTTTACTTTTCAAATCATATATTTCCTTAGCATTTGAACTTTTTGCTGGAAGCCTGAATTACCTTTGAGATGAGAAAAATGCAATAATTTTTCATTTTAAAAAGGAAAACCCCTAAAAGAAGCTATTTATAAAGCGACAGCATATGTTCCTTTGAAGGTACAATAGCAGTCCTTTCAGAAGGTGAAGTGTGCTTTCAAGAGTCTCAGATAGGAAGCACTTCTGTAAGTTCATGCTCTGGGCAACATCTCTGCTCCAACACAGAGAAATATTAGATAGTGAACAAATGGAGGAAATGTATAAACTGTAGTGAGGCTCAGAAACTAGATAAACAGCCCTGTGTTCCAGAAACAACTAGACACCCCTTCAGGAGTGGGACTGGGGCCTCAGGGTCAGGTTCTGGAAGCAGGCACAGGTGGTGGCTCTTCCATAGAGGCTAAAAAGGGAGGGGGATAGGGGAACTGAAGAGTTTGCGGGGGGGACTCCCAAATTTTCTAGAAGGCTAGAAAGTGCTGTCTGAAGCACAGGTTTGTTTGTTTTAATCAGGGGTTTGTTACCCTGGCTGCAACTTGAAATCACTAGGGGCTTTTAAAAAACATATGAAATATATATAACAATTCTGAAATTAATTCTGATTTAATTTCTTAATTCTTTCTTCCTCTCCCTCTTTCTCTCCTTATCTCTCAGTCTTCCCTCCCTCTCCCTCTTCCCTTTTTAAAAGGCTCCTTTGACGATTGCAACATACACCCAGGATTAAGACCACATTGTAACTTTGGGCTTAGGAGTCAAGGGATCCAACACAGACTCTGTCCAGGTATTCAGCAAGCAATCAGCCAGCTTGTAGGTTCATAATTTCCCATGACACCCCCGGGGTGTGTCTCTAACCATCAGTAAGGCCTGCTATGGAGCTGGAGATCCTAGGGAGGGGGTGGGGTGAGGAAGGAACCAAACACTGCTAGTCAGAGCGAGATAAAGAGTCAGAGAGATGAACAGGGGGAAAATGCTCATCCATAGGTCAATGGATGAATACATATGCAGTCACATATGTGACTATATATATATATATAACAGTGAAAATTTGTAACCCAGCATTAATATAGCACCGACATGGATACCCCTCAAAAACATAACAGGGAGTTATCAAGACAATATGCAGCAAAGTTTGTACGTTAGATGCTATTAATTTTATGTTTAAACTATAGGAAACGAAAAGTGCATACTGTTTTGTGCCTAACCATGTATGTACTAAAACTACAAAAGTATTCATGAGACTCTAGCATGCTGACTCCAGAACAGTGTCACCTTCGGTGAGAGAGGAGGCGAACTGGGTTGGAGAGGAGGCTGAGGAAGCAATAAATAGAAACAAAGTGTGGGTGCCCACAGCAACGTGGGCAAATCTGAACGCATTCTACTGTGCGTAGGAAGCCAGTGTTAAAGGTCACAAACTTTACTAGTCAATTTTGTGAAAAGACAAAAAGATGGTGGTGAAGAACAGATTAGTGGTGGTCAATAGGAGGATGGGCTTGTAAAAAGACAACACCCCAGATTTGGGGGGTCGGGAAACTCTTTTGGATCCCAGTTGTGGTGACAACAACACAAATCTACATGTGTTAAAATTCATAAGACTGAATTTCACGAAGATAGAAGGCAAAATGATGGTTGCCAGGGACTGGAAGAAGGGACTCAGTTTAGTTTGGAAAGGTAGTAATTGGTAACATACTTAATTCATAAATTGGACACATAAAAATGGTTAAGATGGTCAGTTTTTTGTTAGGTATATTTTACCACAATAAAAAATTGTTTAATTCACAGAACTCTGCACACCTCCCGCCCCGGTTTTAGCCAGTTTTATTGCATGACAATTTATTTATTTGCTTATTTATTTAATTTAAAGATAGAATCCTGCTTTGCTGCCCAGGTTGGAGTGCCAAGGTGTGATCATAGCTCACTGCAGCCTCAATTACTTGCCTCAGCCGAGAGGCTGGGACTACAGGTGTGTGCCACCACACCCAGCTAATTTTTAATTTTTTTTTTTAGAGACGGGTCTCATTGCATTTTCCAAGCTGATCTTGAACTCCTGGCCTCAAGTGATCCTCCCATCTTGCCATCCCAAAATGCTGGGATTACAGGCATGAGCCAATGTACCAGTTCAATTTTTTAAAAAAACTAAAAGAAAAACCTGAAGCAAATATTGCAAACAGTTATGATATAATAAGTCTAAATGATAGTTATAATCATGTCTTTACTGAATTTTCAAAACTTTCCTGCATATTTTAAATGTCCTAATAAGTTTTTAATAGTTTAAAGTAGAATCAAAATTTTAGGACTACAGGAAGTTTTTGAGATCATTTGCTCCAGATTCCTTACTTGAATGGAGTGAAACTGAATTTTCACAACTAAACTTCTGACTTCTGATTATCTGGAACTGAAGTTTCAAATTGATCATAAAAATCAGGCTTCTTCCACTTAGAAAAACTTATGAAGTGCAAAGAACCACAAAAAGCATATTCAACTTTCCCTAGTCCATAGGAAACTATTTCTACATAATCATAACACTCAACTAAATATTCTCAAGAACAGAATTAAAATTTAATCAGCAGCTCTCTTCAGAAGAATTGTTCAAATAGTTTTAAGAGAAAAAAGTCACAAAAATGATGTGTCAATTTTACTGAGATATTCTAATTGATCTCAGAAGACATTTTGCTTCATGTCATCCTTGTGTCTGCCTATCTTTGTTCTCACCCCCACCCTCGTCCTATCTAAATACAACCTCCTACTGAATCACTTCTGTGACCTCCTCTCACCTCCATCTAATCTTGAGTGAGGGTTGCTCTAATTAGAACTGACTTTCTTTGGAAAGTAGTATTCTGCAAAATTCTGCAGTGAAGAAGATTTTTCCCACCATTGTACCTACAGGGTTTTCTTGGTTGCAAGCAACAGAATTGAGTAGAAAAGCCAGGAAAACCAAGTCTGTATGGGGGCAGGATGTGACGGAGGAAGCCTGGCCAAGGGTTCTAGTGGGAAGACTCTTTTTGAGGGTTTGTTTGTTTTTGAGTTGGAGTCTCACTCTGTTGCCCAGGCTGGAGTGCAGTGGCACGATTATGGCTCACCACAGCCTCGTCTTCCTGGGCTCAGGTGATCCTTCTGCCTCAATCTCCCTGGCAACTGGGACTACAGGAGCGTGCCACCAGCTTGACAAATGTTTTGATTTTTGGGGGAGACAAGACTATGTTGCCCAGGAAGGCCTCAAGCTCCTGGGCTCAAGCAATCCTCCCACCTCAGCCTCTCAGAATGCTGGGATTACAGACATGAGCCACAGTACCTGGACTTACTGCTTGAGATACCATCTTTGGTGTCTTTGCCACCTGCAGGGACCTCTCCTTGTTGCAGTCATCATATAGAATTTCTCAGCTAATTGAACGTCTTCCGTGGGTCTTTCCATTGAAGTGAAGGTTCTGGGTGTAGACACCAAGTGGCCTGAGTCCCAAGCCCATTCTCTCTGGCATTCTCTGCCAGGAGCTTCTTTAGAGGCAGTGGCAGCCTTACCTTCCAATACACACAATGATGAACTCTCTCCTCCCAAATAGGGAGAGAATTCAACACTGGGTAGTCAAGTAAGGGAATACTATCTACCCTAATTGGTTTCCACGGGCTTCCTAGCATCCACAGGTACCCTTCCTTCCTTACTTCAGTTCTCCTCACCATCCCCTCCCTTCATGTTCCCACTTAAAGCCACTCACTTCTTCTTGCAACCAAAAATGTGCTCACTCTGCCAGAGCAGCACCATCATCTGGCATCTTTGAAACTCCTGTCTCTACACTTAACTTTCAGCAGTTACTTCTCCACCCCACAGCCAGCATGATCATTTTAAAACCTAAGTCAAATTTTGCCATTCCTCTGCCCAAAGGCTCCTGTGTCACTAAGAGAAATAGTCAAATCTTCACAATAGTCTTCTAGGCCTACGTTATTGTCCCTCCCACCCGTCTGATCTCACTTCCTACTCTCCCTCTCACTCTGCTCAGAGACAAATGTAGGAAAGGGACAGAAGCGGGGGGGGGCAAACATATGATCATGTTAGAAATGGCCAGTGGGGCAGCAAAGGCAGTTTGTTGGAGAGCTGGGTCCCTCTACAGCGGCCATAGTCAGCTTGTGAGACTCACTCAGTGTGTGACCTACAAGATCAGCATCAAGCTCATGAGTGGGGAATCCCAGGTCCTCTACCACCTGGCAACAGCCTGCTTTTCCAGTCCCAATTCCTGCAGCTGTCTGCTCCCACCTGTATGTATCTTGTCCCGCTGAAGTCCTCATGGATCCCAAACACACCATGTCCCCTCATGCCTCTGAGCCTTTGCACAGGGTTTTCCCCATGGCCTTGAATGCTCTTTCTCCCCCAGTGCCATTAGCAGCCCAATGAGCTCCCACACATACTTTAAGACCCAGTTAAATATCACCTCCTGTGACAAGTCTTTCCCTATTTCCTAGGTACACAGTGTCCCCACAGCATGCAGATAATATCTCCATGATAGCCCTAATTGTGTTTTCATTTCTGTCTTATTCACTAAACTGCTATCTTGCAGAGGGCAAAGTCTGTGTCAAATTAATAGTAATTAACTAATTAATTAACTGGGTTATTCTAATTAACTTTACTGATAGGGCCTGATTATTTGCCTCAATACAGAGTATATTTGCATGTTCAATAAAATGTAAATAAATAATTAAAGTAATTACTAAAGACCCAGAAGGCTGGACAATATTTCATGGTACCACTTAGCAGAATTCCTTTCCTTTCTGGTGGGAATCTACTGAAATCTGATCAACACTTTCCTTGAGTCCGAGAAGTTACTGGCAAACATTCTCATACTTCATCTCCTACATTTGAGGAAATGTTTTTATGCTTCATGGAAATCCCTTCTACCACATCTTACCAACTCTCTTGAGTCCTCCAACCAGCAAGAAGAGAAAAGCTTTACACTGGCACTCATGCTGCTTCCATCTGAGAGCTGGCAGGGTTGACCACGCTGTGCCAGCCTATTAGGAAGCCCTCTTTATTAGTTTGCTAGGGTTGCCATAGCGAAATATCACAGACTGGGAGACTTCAACAACAGAAATCTCTTTTCTTAAAGTCTGGAGGCTGGAAGTCCCACATCAAGATGCCAGTAGGACTGGTTTCCTCTGAGGCCTCTGCTTGGCCTGCAGATTGCCACCCACATGCTGCCTCTTCACAGGGTTGTGCCTCTGGGCACAGACACCCCAGTGTCTGTGTGTCCTAATGTCCTCTTCTTCCTGTCAGATTGGATCAGGGACCACCTACATGACCTCATTTCCTCCTGACTCACTCCTTTGGAGGTCCTGTCTCCAAATGCAGTCACATTCTGAGGTACTGGGGCCTAGGGGTTCAACATATGAATTTGAGAGGGACACAATTCAGTTTATAACATTTCCCAGCTCAACATCCTGTCTCAGACAACAAAACCAAAGGGTACTGTGGAAAGCCAAGGCGCACCTCCCTGATTCATTCTTTTACCCACTTTTATTCCACTGATGTTCAGTGAGAGCCATTTATATGGTTACATGGTCTACGTAAAACCAACAAAACGCGCTTCATAAAATGCATTTCTGACCATCTCTTTCTTCAGATAGAAACTCCTGAATGGTTTCCCATGGCCTTCAGATAATTCAAAAATCTAAGCATGGTATACAAAATATTCTAAAATCTGGAATCTGCTTTCCTACTCACACATAATTCCCTTGTATGCCTTTCACTCCAGCAAAAGTACTGAAGTATGGTGGTTCCACAGATAAGTTATACTCCTAGCTGTATGATCCCAGGCAAACTGTATCTTATTCAAAAAATATTTAGTTATCATCTCCTTTCTGGGAGATGTGCTGAGCCCAGATGTGCTGGGCCCTGAGCAGATAACAGGATCCCATCCTCAAAGATCTCCTAATTGGGAGGGAATGTCAGACAAGTAAATAAAAATTATCTTGCAATTGATAGGCAACATAGTCTAGGTGTCTCAAAATGTGACACCTAGTCCAGGAGCTCAGAGGAAGGTCTCCTTACATTTCCAGAGCATAAGTTTCTCCAGTAAAATAATGCACCAATTTCCAAAATTAAGCCAAGGGGACAGCCAGTGTACAACATAACCTATTTGTTGTACTAATACATTGCAGAAACAAATCAGAAATGTGGATCCAGTTAATAAGAATGAGATAAGTGACACCTTACATAACTAATGACATGGAAATTGGTTACACACCCACCCAAGTATGCAGAACAGTCAGATGGAAATTAAAGTCTTTTCTTGCTGGCATGAATTCATCTCTACAAGTGTTATTAAAACGAACATATGAAAGTCACATGGGACAACCACTGTACAAGCCACTCTACCAAGCTCAAGATAGTCTAGCTTATTAATTATCCCAAATTCACAGTCATAGTCTGATAATATGCTCAAATAAAATTAAAGCAACTTGGCAGCAAGGGTTATTTTCTTTATACTTTAAATCTTCTCACATATGTCTCTGGAAGTTATCTGGTCCAGAAAACAGCAAAAGAAAACTGAAAAGAGAACAAGACCAGGTATTGTTAAGCTGCCGGAGTAACAGAGACTGAATCCCTCCCTCTACTACCACTTAGAAATGCTGGGTATAATGTATGTCAGTTTGTTTTTAATGCTTACCTGAGTTTAGTCAGGAAAGTGGTAATAATGAAAGGAGAACTAGAAAGAAAAGTAGGGAGTGTTGAGCAGCTGCCACATTGGACAAGGGAATACTGATGTCACTTTTCTAGGATCTTGGGCTTTAATGTCCATGAGAGAACAGGAGAGGAGTCTCTGCATCTACATGAGGTGGGAAGTGAAAGAAGGCCCTTGAGCAGAACCTGAACTCTCAAAGGGTAGCACCTCCTGAGAGGTGAACTAACAATATTCTATCTACTGCCACGTAGATCAAGGAAGTGTGTATTTACCCACATTCCGGATTAGTAAAATATCAGTCCTGATGGATTGACAAATTGAAACATTTATTAATTTATTGCATCTCTACTTAAAGTTCCCCTTTTAGTACCTGGTCTCAGATAATAGACTGGACACCTTATGTATTTCTAGCACCATGCTATATTTTGTCAGCAGAGGGCGATGGAGAGACATTGCCAGAGAAAAGGGGCTTCTCTTCCTGGCTCCTGTGTGTTTTTTCTTACACCTGCTACATGGTTGCTCAGCAGTGTGGGTGCAGTGGGACATTCAGTGGTGTTCTGCAGTCTTTCAGTGGCTTCACCATCCTAGCCAGACTTGGGACCACCTTTCCGTGGTCCTCCTGACACAGATATTACATGCTCCAGATTTCACACACACAATAAAGGCTCCAATCCTCCTGTGTACCCACACAGCAGCTTTGGTATGACTGCATCCCAGGGAGTTGTTTCCTGCTTGCCCAGCGACTGTGGAACAATTGAGTCTGGACAACCCAGTAAGCTCCTCTACCTACCTGTGAGCTACAATGTGTGAGGTTTGAGCCCTAGTCTTGGGGAGCCCCTTTCCCTTCCAAATCCATCCTTCCTTGCATTCTGTCAGTCCTAGAATCCCAATTCAGCATTCTCTTTACTTCTTTTTAGTTACTTTCTTATCATACCTTAATAAAATGTGTGGGTTCTGTCTCCCAATTAGACCCAGACTAATACAACTGAACAATCAAAATCCCTGGTCTTTGCCTTATTAAAATTCAAATTTACATTACCTAACTGTGAAAGTATATTTTCTCAATTCAAATACACACACACACACACACACATATGCGTGCACACACACTGAATATAGACTTACAATTCAAAAATTTTAAAACTCACAAGGAAACAATCTTTCATGAAGAAGTATTGTTAAATACAATAATCATGGGGCTTAAAACTACAGTAATATCTGATAATAAAACAACTTAAAAGAAAAGAACATAAGTATGTTTAAAAGAATGTTTACAAATTAGAAGAAATGGGAAAGACGTGAAAAGAACAGGCAAATTTGAAAATAACTACATAAAGCTTTTTTTAAATTTGAACCAGAGTCTCACTCCGTTGCCCAGTCTGGAGTGCAGTGGCACAATCATGGCTCACCACAGCTACAAGCTCCTGTGCTCAGCCATCCCCCCCACCTCCCGTCCCATCTCAGTCTCCTGAGTAACTGGGACTACAGGCACATGCCACCATGCCTAGCTAATTTTAAATTTTTATTGTAGACACAAATCTTGCCAAGTTGCCCAGGTTGGTCTCGAACCCCTGGGATCAGGCAATCCTCTTGCCTCAACCTTCCAAAGTGCTGTAATTACAGGTGTGAGCCACTGCTCCTGGCCCACATAAAACTTTTACAAGTGAAAAAAAATCCTCAAAGAATTAATTAAATACTGACTAAACATAACTGTAGAGAAAATAATGGGCAAGAAAAGAGTTCAGTACTGAAAGTCAAGGAGATGAAAATATCTATAAGATGCATGGAGAAAGAAAGAAGCTTTGAAATGCAGATAATAAGAGTTCCAGAAGGACAAAACAGAGCAAATAAGAAGGCAACATCTGGAAAGATAATGGGTGAGATTTTTCTGGAATTGATAAAGATTTTCTGAAAATGACTCCACAGATGGAAGAAATAGACTCCCAAACAGGATAAAAATGTGAAACATTGATATGAAATTCTAGATCAGAATAAAACCAAAGAGAAAACATTAAAAACAACAAAAAACAGATATCCTATAAATAATAGTTAATCTCAGAGCAAAAATCTCAATAACAGCTATAGAGATAAGACAAGATCATTGTGTTTGTAAGAAAAATAGAGGCTGAGGTGAGTGGATTTGGGCTCGAGACCCACCTGGGCAGCGAGACCTCATCTCTACAATAAATCAAAAAATCAGCCGGGTGTGGTAGCGCATGCCTGTAATTCCAGCTATTTGGAAGGCTGAGGTGGAAGGATTGCCGGAGCCCAGCAGGTTGAGGCTGCGGTGGCCGGAAGCGGCCACTGCACTCCAGTCTGGGCGACAAAGTGAGACTCCAACTCAAAAAAAAAGAAAAGAAAAATAACCAACCAGCAGAGAATTTAATACCCAGCTAAACTGTCATTCAAGATTGAGGGTAAAATAAAGACAATTTGGAATAAACAAAGCCGAGAGAATGCATTCAATGACGCTTGTTGAAATAATTACTACAGGATGTACTTCAGAAAGCAAACTGTTGAACACAAGGAGAAGGACTGAGGTACAGGAAGCAAGGGTGAGCCAATGAAAATCTCTTTCAGTTATCAATGTATCCCTCTCGGCTCCTAATCCACTCTTCTGTGCTCCTCTTTGGGATAATGAGCTGAACCCCAGATGGCACCATTTTAGACTTGGCAGTAGAGAGACCTGAGAAAACCAACAAGTGGAAGAAGCTTCACTTCCTGGTTCCATTGCTTTGCTATTCTGTCTCCTGTGGCAGCCAGTGGGAGGTTTGTTTATAAAGGGTCAGTTCCACTAGCAGTAGTATGTGAGAGACTCACTGGTGCATATCTTCTTGCAAGTTCTGCTAAAGCACCCCGGCAGGTGACTTTCCAGTGAGTCCCACTGGCGTTCCAATGGGTGACTCCAAGAAAGTTCCTCACTCAGCCCAGCGAGGGGTCTGTTAGGAACGTAGCCAGCATTCTAGCAAGGAGTTTGCCTATCTTCCAGCCCCAGTCTGTGGTATCTTAGCAAACTTCTCCACCATGCAGGGACCTCAACAACACCCTCCCCAGTGGAATCTGAATCTCAGCATGGGGAAAAGCTCTTTTCCAAATCTGCCCCTTTGTTTGGTACTGTCCCCCAATCCTAAAGATAGTAGCTGTTCATACACTTGCTATTCCTATATTCTTCAGTGATATCTTTGCCCATCTGAGTAGTTAATTCTCTGTTATTAATTAAGGGTTCTTTACAATAAATCATATAAAAATAACATAAAGATGAGAAGTAGTAGTTAGGATTAAAACTTTCTGAAGTTCTTATATTGTTCAAAAGAAGAGTAGTCATAGTGATTAATTTTAATATTTTTTTAGTATGTCTATTATATACTTTAAATTTTAAGGGGAGACAATTTTTGCTCCTAGACAAGATATATTGACAGCCCAATGTTCCCACTTCAACAACCAGAAAACCAGATAAATTATAAAAGTATATGTCTCAGGAAGTTACCTGGTCCAGATATTAATGAGTAATGGAAGCAATGATGACTAGATTATTCTGACTTTCAGAAGGAAAGTCTTTTTCAAAAGCCCTTTTGAAGTGAGCTGACAACTGTCAGCATCCTTGTTCCCTGGAAGTAATTGCCAATTCTGTGCATGAACTGAAGTTTGGGCTTGGCCCATGCAGAAGAAATATACTGGATCTGGTGGTCATATGACACTAGGTGACATAACTTCAAACGTGACTGATTTTCACCATTGAACATTGACTGAGTATTGGGAAGTGGTAAAGCTATTACTATAAGCTAGACTGTAACAAGTCAAGGATGTCTACTGTATTTTCTAAAAGAATGATACAAAGATATATAATTTAAAAGTTAATATAGGAAGAAAATATAATTTAAAATGCTTGTTATTCCAAAAGAAATCAAGGAGGAATAAGGATACAAAGAACATAGGACAAATGAAAAATTACAAGAAAGTGAACTCAAATCTATATCTATATCCATATATATTTATATAGATATAGGTATAGATGTAGATATATATTTACATTAAATGTACATGGACTAAACAATTTTATTAAAAGACAAAGATTGTCAGAGTTTCATTTTATTTCCTGATTTGGATGGTGTTAACATGAATGTGTTCATTCATGTGAATTTTTAATTTTATTTATTTAATTATTGATTATGGTCCAGAGATCTTTTATTTTTGACACCTATTAAGTCTTGAATTCATAGGGAATAGGTCCTATGCTGGGTTCCATGGCTCAGCCTGTAATTCCGCGCTTTGGGAGGCTGAAGTGAGTGGATTGCCTGAGCCCACGGGCTCAAGACCCGCCTGGGCAACTTGGCGAGACCTCATCTCCACAATAAATCAAAAAATTAGCCAGGCATGGTAGCGCACACCTGTAGTTCCAGCTACTTGGAAGGCTGAGATGGAAGGATCACCAGAGCCCAGCAGGTCAAGGATGCGTTGGCCGGGAGCGGCCACTGCACTCCAGTCTGGATGACAGAGTGAGACTCCAACTCAAAAAAAAAAATCCGGAATAGGTTCCAGCAGCTTGGGCTTCTTTCTGTTGGTTCTCAGTAAGCGTGCTTCCCTGGGTGGAGCATGCTGACACTTCAGCTGAAGCCAGGTACCTTTCTCCTTGGCTTCCTTCTTTTTGTGGTCATTTTCCTTCACGTGTTTCAGGAAGCTGTTTCAACTCTTCAAGCGCTTAATATGCTCAATATGCACATTAATTCTCTTGGTAAGATTTTGTCCATGACTTGTTTGTCAACAACAATGCCAACAGCATGCTGGGTGACATTGTAGACTCTTCCTGTCTTGCCATAGTAATATTTGTGGGGCTTCCTTTCTGAACAGTACCCATTCCCTTGATGTCTACAATATCACTTTTCTTGTAAATTTGCATGTATGTGGCCAAAGGTACAAATCCATGTTTTCTAAACGGTTTGGAGAACATGTTCCAGGTGTCCGTCCTCTTTCCCTTTGCGTTCGTCATTTTGGCGAATTACTGGAAGACGGCAGTTCTGGCCAAAAGAATTTTGTGTCACTATTTATACAACTATTATTTTATGATTATATACTTTTCTGAATGTATCATATATTTCAACAAATGTGTTTACAGAAATATGTATAATTATGCATAATTTGGGGATCATCAAACTAGAAAGTTTTAGAAATAAATCCTAATATAATACTATATATCAAAACTTTAGAAATATAAATCAAGCAGTATTCATAGAGAAGAATTTCATCACTTTAAGTAACTATACTGATTTTATAAAAATCAATGACAAAGAAAAACAATAAATTCAAAAAGTATAGAAGGAAGAAAATCATAAGTTAAGGGAAAAAAGTATCTGAGAAATTCTGCATATTAATAGCTTTTCTAGTGTTACTTGCCCTTGCCTTCATGGATAGCCCATCTGCGCAAGTCGGAGACCAGAGCATTTAAACTACTCTTGCCCTGAGAGCTTTTGTTGATCTAGGCAAACTTGAACTTTGGGTTTAGTAGCCTTATGAAGTGAGGAAAAAAAGAAAGAATGGCTCTGGGACCACCTGGAGACTGGTCCCAAAAGATCACACCCTCATAAGAGAAACCAGAAGTAAATCTGCCTCTAGCCAAGCCCAGGACACTTCAGCAAGGGGTTGCCTCAGGGCTGAGTACGCCTGGTGTTCAATTTATATAGCCTAGCATTTTCAGAAACCAGACCTGTATACATAGTCAAAATATGGAAAACTATCCAGGAGTTCCGCATACCAACTTCAGGTTAATTGTTACCTCTGGGGTGGAAGAGGGAAAAAAGAGAGATGGGGATAGATGCTTAGCTTGATTTGCAAATTTTCATGTCTTTAAAAGAAAGCAAAATATCTGACTCAAATTTGCAAAATGTTGACATCTATTAAATCTTGGTAGTAGGTGACAGCAGACACTGACACATTGTTTGCCCAATACCTGTTTGTTCTTTCTCTTTGTTAACAAAACCCCAATTTTAATAAGGTTGATAATGTCATTTTCCAAAGTCTCTTGGCACCTGGAAAGGCCATTTAACATAATTCTGGTCAAAGAGAAGTAGGCAAAGTTCCTGGGATGTGCTTCCTGATGCAATATAGCAGCAGCAGCAGCAGCAGCAAAGTTTTGTATATGCAGAAGGCCCCTTTCTGTCCTTGTCCTGCAGGATAGTGGCAGAGCCTTCTTCAGCTCATGGGGCTAGAAGCCAAGCTGGTGCCAAGGGTGGAAAGCAATGGGAAGAAGCGACCTGCCATATTAGCTGTGTACTGACTACCTCCAAGCTTCTTGTTATGGAAAAATAAATAAATAAATAAATAAATAATAAAGTAAAACTTTTTAAAGCCACTGTTTTTCATTTTTCTGTTATACTTCCTGAACCTAGTTCTATGTAGTACATTGGTAAGTGGGTTTTATTATATTATTTTATTTATGATGAAATGCCTCTGCATTAAAAGTATTTTAAAATATAAAGTGGAGAGCCGGGCTCGGTGGCTCAGCCTGTAATCCCGCGTCTTTGGGAGGCTGAGGTGAGTGGATTACCTGAGCCCGCGGGTTCGAGATCCACCTGGGCAGGCGAGACCTCTTATCTACAATAAAATCAAAAAATTAGCCAGGTGTGGTAGTGCGCACCTGTAGTTCCAGCTACTCGGAAGGCTGAGGAGGAAGGATCGCTGGAGCCCAGCAGGTTGAGGCTGCAGTGGCCGGGAGCGGCCACTGCATTCCAGTCTGGGCCACAGAGTGAGACTCCAACTCAAAAAATGTAAAGTGGTAACAGAAAACATAGGAAAGGAGAAACCATTTAAGCAAATGAGTGCAGCCTTTCTACCCTGGTTAGGCTGGCCGAGGGGAATTAGTGGCTTCACCCGTTGCTGTTCCTTCTGCTTCTGATAAGTTTCTTGTGCTGAATCGAGCTCCTGCTCCAATTTTGGAAATGAAACCAAAGTGAGTATGCTCAGTCCTGCTGCGCCAGATCATTTATTTCATGGTTCTGAACATTAACAGGAATGAAGGCAGTCTTCTCGTCTACGTGTTACTACAATCCCATCTTGTAGAGCTAACCAGGACTGACAGAGGTTCCTGATATTCCTAAGAATACCACTGCTTGGTGACCCATGACCTCCATCATATTGTGTCATAAGTAGAGTCACATTAGTGGCGTTGGTTAGTAAAGGACAAAAAATAATTATGTAGATTAGGTAGAAAGAAAATGTATGGGAAAGAAGAGATCACGTGACTGAAGACTGAAGAAACCACTGGGAAAGAGGCAGAAATAGACATCTTCAAAGACTTTAGGGGCAGGAACAGCTCGAAGTCCTTGGCAGAACATGGATCGACTAAATGACTCCAGTCATTCATCTTATCCTTGTGACTGCAGTTCAAATTCAAAGTCCCAGGCCCACAGGTGTGCATGAGTATATGCATGAGAAAGAGAAACTTAGTCGTTAAGCATAGGCCTTAGGCTTTCTCTGAGACCAAGTTTGAACTTGAAGAAAATGACAAACAAAAGCCTTTAGATTCTGAAGAATACCACACCTCAGATTTGTCATCTCTTTCTCTATCTTTAGGAGAACTGTTGTCTTGAAAGTGACTTGGGCCACTATATGGAAGGAGCTTCGATGCTGGAGGGCTAAAATAATGACAACTACCTACATGGCCGAAGGATGCTGCAGAAAGAAACTCCTGCATTTGCTCTAGACATTTATGTAACCACTATTTTTCAGCAATGAAGAGAATCAGAAGGGACATGGATGGATGAAAGGTTTCCACAAAGTTATACAAGATAAAAAGTGGATAGAAATATACAAATACTGCTAGTGGAGGAATATGTCTGCCATCATATTTGAAGAGTATTTCTAAATGCCCTTGTCAAATGAATGCACAGTTAATATTATCAACTGAAAAGTATACTGCTCAAAACATGAACTAGCCAGATATCAGAAAAAAAGCCATCTCTCATTTATTTTTAAGAAGGCTTTGTATCCATGACCATGTGAGTAACCCATATCCCCCATGAATAAGAGTAATTAATATTACAAAAGCTTAGAGATCATTCCAAGGTAAAGTGTTACCTTATGACATCATTTATTCAAAGAAATAAAATGTTTTAAAATATGTAAACGACAGCCCCCTGCTTACAACAAGTCAGACTTAAAAAAAAAAAAAAAAAGCTTTGAAAATCTTTGGAAATTCCTTTCTGAAAGTGCTTAATATTTTTTATTATTTTGAAATTCATTAACTACCTGATCATTTTTTTCTTAGAGCTTAGGTTGACATTTTAATTTATTTTTAACGTGGTTTTTTTGTGCTCAATTAAAACCTTTAATGAACAAAGCAGAGCATACTTAATCTTAAGCTTAAAAAACTGTTCTGGTTTGTGGTTCAGAATAATATGTGAATACACACACACACACACACACACACACACACACACACACACACACACATTTATCTCCTCTCCCTCCAGAGACTATATTAAGATGAAACTTAAAAAATGAAAAAGGTCAAAGTCAACAACAATGAAGAGAATCAGAAGGGACATGGATGGATGAGAGATTTCCACAAATTTGTGCAAGATGAAAAGTGGATAGAGACTTTCACTTCTGGGAGTATAGTGGGTTGAATGCTCTGAAGGGTCTTGCTGCTGAAACCTGAATCCTGCATAAATGACAACAACGTGATTTTAAATGCTTTGCCAAGGTCCCAAGAAAGTGAAGGAAATTTCTAAAAGCCAAAAGCAAAAAAAAAAAGAAGGAAAGAAAAGAAATGAAGGAGGAGGAGAGGAAGGGAAAAAGGAAGGAGGAAAGAACAGACAAAGAAAAAAGACAAGTGAGCCGGTGATCAAGTATAAAGTAATTTTACCATTCATACAGTATATGTTTCTAAAACCATCAAGCTATGACATTTTGCATAGTAATTAAAAAAACAGGACATAAGCTAAGATTGGGGAAAATACTCCAAACGTGTATAGTCTCATACAAAATTACTGAACTTTAATAATAAAAGTAAGTAAACACATCCATAAATGCTACTGCCATTTTCATTTTCAGTAAATAAATGCTATTTTAATCATAGGGAAAACATTGAAGTGTGCTTGCTATGGCAAATGCTGCAGCTTCTGAGTCACGGAGAAGAGGTAGCTGGAAGGACAACTTCATTCTTAGACTGAAATGTGATGATCCCAGAAGTGAAAGGTTGTGGCTTATTGTCTGTTTTTCTTTCTTTTGTTCTAGCTTGAAATAGAACCCTACCTTTGCCATCTCCCAGTTTCTTCCTTTCATAAAGAAGCTGTACACACATCTCCAAATGCTGCCAGTCACCGAGTGCCATCCTGCTGCTCTGAGCATTGGAGGCTGTAGCTCCAATCCTCTGCAAAAGCTCCCCAGTCGTGATTAGCACAGCTGACAACTGGGATGTGATCAGTTCTCCTTACTTTTGTTTTCAGGGTTGTCTCTGATGGAATGCGATGTGGACTCTTTTGTTCCTTGGCCATCCCGTGTTCACTTGTTTCCTTTAAAATTATAATTATAATTTTAAACTTCTCCTCAATACTTAAAAACTTTCATTTGCTTGCTTGTTCACTACTTAAATTCTTATAATCAGAATGTTTACTCATGTTTGGAATGCTTTCTTAGGTATTTATATTAAAAAGAATACACAAGCTTGCAATACAAATGTGTAGGTTATATGAATAAACTGGTGAAAGAGAAAAGTTGGGAATGTGTATGTATGTGTGTGTTGTATGGCCTCCCATGAGATACAATGTTCACCATGGTGGCTTTGTTTTTTAACCTGATGTTTGATTCAAGCAAAAACATGACCAAAATGTGTATATGCAAGCACAATTTTTAGTTGGGGTAATTTTATCCCTTTGCTTATTAATCTTGTATATATAAATGTACCCATTAAAAAACAAAGCAGAAGAGATTGTCATGATGCAAAGGCAAGATTGCCCCATAGGCAAATGTTAATAACAGCTCTACAGTTGAGGACTCTTAAAAGGGGCTGAAGTATTATTGGCAGTACCCATAGTTCCTGGAGGAAACAAATGCAAAGTCTGTCTGGATAAAAGTAACCAAACTTAGGCTCTCGGGATTCCCACAAGCCAATCTCTTTCATGAACATAGAGGCATACATTTTAAACAGAATCTTAACAAATCAAATCCAGTGATTTTTTTCAAAAAGGATTATATATCACAGCCAAGTAGGCATTATTCTAGCAATTTAAAGATGTTTTAATATTTGCAAATCAACTCATGTAACTCACCATTTTAACAACAAAAAATAGGAGTAGAATATATAGTCATCTTAATAAATACAGAAAAGCATTTGATAATAGCTATTAGCAAACTAGGATAGAAAGTATCTATACAAAATTTCACAACAAACACCCTTTCTTCAAGGTGAAATATTGAGAATATTGCCCTTGAAATGGGAAATAAAGCAAGAATGCCTTCTATCTTCACTTTCATTCAACATTGTGCTGGTTCTAGCCAATGAAATAAGGCAAGAAAAGAAATCACAAGAATTAGCAAGCAAGAAAGAAATAATACAGCTTTATTCACAGATGATATGGTGATGTACCAAAAGCTAAAAATAAGCAAAGCAATTTCAAAATTATTAAGTAAATTTACCAAGGTTGTTGGATACAAGACCACATACATAAAACACTGCTAATTTTATATGTCAGCATAATAGAATATGAAAAATTTTAAATAACCCGGCTATAGAAGCCTTAAAAAAATCAAATAATCAGGTAAATGCAAATTAAAAACACAATGTTACACTACTACTCATTCACTAGAATGGTTATAACAAAACATCAGATAAAATGATGACAAAGCTATAAGGCAAGACCGTCTCTCAAATACTGCTGGTAGGAATACAAATTAGTACAAGGACTTTGGAAAACTATTTAACACTATCCAATAAATCTTAACTTATACCTATCCTATGTCTTAGTATTTCCATTTCTAGGTGTATATACAACAGAAATGTGTATGTAAGTTCATAAAAAATATGTATAATAACACTTATTTCCTTATTTCAGTACTATTCCTAATGTCCCAATATTAGAAAGATCCCAGGTGTGCACCAACATTAGAATGGATAATTAAAGTGTGGTACTTTCATGCAATGAAATGCTATTCAAATGCTATTGAATATTATCAATAGGGATAAATCTCACAAACATTCTGCTGAACAAAAGAAGGCAGAGACAGAAAAGGACATACTGCATTGTTACAGTTATAGAATATTCAAAAATAGATTAAATTTATCCATAGTTTTATAACTCAGGATGATAGTTATATTTGATTGAAAGTAGTAAATGGGAGGGAACACATGAAGGCTTCTGAGTGGGAATAATGTCCTATTTCTAAATCTAGGTGTTGATTACAGAGATGTGGTCACTTGAGGAAAGGTTGTGGCTTTCCACTTTCTACACTTCTTTAATGTAGTTAGACTTCAAAAAAAGTTGTATTAAACAGGAAAGAAAATGTTGAACCTAAAAAAACTGAAATTTAAAAGGGGATGATACCAGTAGAAAGAAGGGAGGTAGCAACAGCATTTTTATCTTAGAAAGTGGGACATCCGTAAATATTATTATTCTTGGAACAAGAAATGTAGACTTAACTATTTTGAGGTTGCAAAGGTGATGAACAGAATAATCAAGACTAATGATAAAATTACAAAAAGAAGGTAGTAGGAGCCGGGCTCAGTGGCTCAGCCTGTAATCCCGTGCATTTGGGAGGCTGAGGTGAGTGGATTGCCTGAGCCCATGGGTTCGAGACCCGCCTGGGCAACGAGACCTCATCTCTACAATAAATAAAAAAAAAAATCAGCTGGGCGTGGTAGCGCATGCTTGTAATTCCGGCTACTCGGAAGGCTGAGGCGGAAGGATCGCCGGAGCCCAGCAGGTCGAGGCTGCGGTGGCCGGGAGCGGCCACTGCACTCCAGTCTGGGCGACAGAGTGAGACTCCAACTCAAAAAAAAAGAAGGTAGTAGGTGGCAGAAGAGGGTGAAGCAATGAAATTTGTCATAGCAAGAAATGAATGGACAATGTTGTTTCTTTACCTAAACCGCTATAGTTCATATTTCTGTGACTTGACTGAGCAGTTCCTCCTTGGCTGTTGATTTTGCTTGGGTTCACCTGCAGGCTGCATTCAGCTAGAGAGATGGCCAGGCTGCAGAGTCCAAGAGGCCTCACTAGCATGTCTGGTCATTGGTGCTGGCTGATATCTGGGGCACCTCACTTCTTTTCCACTTGACCTCTCATTCTTCTGTAGGTTAGATCATCTTTCATAAACAACCATCACAAGACAGCATTCCAAAAGATCAAAAGCAGAAACTGCAAGACTTCTTAAGGCCTAGCTTCTGAATTTGTAAAATGTCTTTTCTGTATTACACTACTGGACAAAGATGGTCACAAGTTCAGCCCTGATTCAAGGAGTGGGGAGATAGATTCTGCCCCTTGATGGGGGAGCAGCAAAGTCATGTTGCAGGGGTGAATGTGACAGATTGGGAGGAATTTGTGGCCACATTTGCAATTTACTACAGTCTGCCCAGTCTGCCCTCTGCCTGTAATTATTTAAATTTCAAAGAAACAAAAGTTAAAATTGGTTGCCTCTAGGAAGTAGAACAGGGTGTATATTAGTTGAAGTTGACGAGAAAATCAGAACCAACAGGATTATATGTGTAATTATATTTATTATTTTTATAATATAAATTTATATATTATGTATTACAAATATAATTATAATATAAATACAATACATGTAAATATAAATATATAAATGTATGTATTTGTATATTATATTTATATATAAATTATATATAAATATTTGCATATTATATATAATATCGATATAAATATGAATACATATATTTTTATGTATATATAAGCACATACACATAGAGAGAGATTTATTGTAAGGAATTACTCATAAAACTATGGAAGCTGGTAAGTCCCACTTTCTGCCATCTACAAACTTTGAGACCCAGAAAAGCTGGTGGTGTAGTTTCAGACTGAGTCTGAAAGTCTGAAGGCCAGGAGAACCAATGGTGTGACTTCTAGTGTAAGTTCGAAGGCCTAAGAACCAGGAGCAATGACGTCCGAAACAGAAGACCATGTCCCAGACCAAGCAGAGAGAGTGGATTCTTCCTTCCTCTGTCTTTTTGTTCTACTCGGGTCCTCAACAGATTGAATGAGGCCTGCCCACACGGGGGAGGGCAAACTTCTAACTCAGTCTAATGATTCAAGTGTTGATCTCACCTGGAAACACCCTCATAGACACAGCCAGAAGTTACGTGTAACCAAAACTCTGGGCATCTCTTGACTCTGTCAAGTTTACATAGAAAAATTAGCCACCACAGCAGGTAAAGTAGAGTAGGGACGAGGTTTTTTCATTTGAAGCCTTTCCATATAACACTTTTTAAACTCGCGCATATTTTACTAAAGGGAACATTTCTAATATCATATAAGAGCCAATGCAGATTTCCAGCAAGATGGTAACGGGACAGGTCAGACTGTGAGAGTCTTTGCAAAAGCGAGTGTTCATAAAGACTCTCAGCGTGACTGGGCATGTGCTGGTGGGTGAGTAAAAGTCTGTCTGAGGGGATACTCAGCTTCATGCCCCCGGGGTTCTACTCTGAGGTGACTGCAATGCCCTACCACCCTGAGATTAGAGCCCCAGGCACACAGGATCTTCTGTGGCTCTCAGGACTCTCCTGAGAAAAGTCTGCCGAATTCGGCTGATCCTCATCACCTGGAGCCGGGCCCACACCATCACCTGTGACAATAAAGTGGCTGCAGCCCAGGATCCATAGAGAGCGTCAGGAAGAGCTGGAGAGGAGCCCCACCACCAGTGAGGGGGTGAGGAAATGCCAGTTGGAGTCATTTTCTCTGTCCTGGGACCAGGCAGAGACCTGCATTGCCCCACCCAGCTTCACCCAGCTTCCATCTTGGGACCTAGAAGTAATCGCATCAAACTTGGAGAGACAGTGGCCTTTCCCCCATACTGGATCAGGCACAGACACATCAGATCTGAGTGGAAGATTTTAAAGGCAGCAAGCTGGGTGAGTCCAGATCTGATCCACCCTTCTCCCACAGTAGGCCTGGAGCACCTGACCCACACTGAGAGCAGTCCTATCAGCTTGTGCTGAGAGCAGAGAGGAGGGGCTGGAGATCGGAGCTGAAAGGAAGTTTGACTAGAAACCACCTCAGAGTGAGTTTAGTTTTTTGTCTGCTTTGCTCATTTTTGTTTGTTTGTTTTTTGTTTGAATTTTTTTCTTTTTTTCCTCTCATTCTGTTTTTGATTATGTTTTTGCACTTGCTTTGTTTCTGTTATTTTATTGCTTTTTTTAGACTTTCTGTTTGTATATAGAGTATTTTTGAGGGAGAGTACACCAATGGGAGGTTTCTGTCAGTTTGTATAATTGTATGTTTTAGTTGTTTTTTTTTTGTTGTTGTTGTTGTTTTTTGAGTTGGAGTCTCACTCTGTCACCCAGACTGGAGTGCAGTGGCCACTCCCGGCCACTGCAGCCTTGACCTGCTGGGCTCTGGCGATCCTTCCGCCTCAGCCTTCCAAGTAGCCGTGTTTTAGATTTTTTAAAAAATCTTTTCTGTCTTTGTGTCTCTTCATTTGTTAGTTGGTATGCCTATCTGTTTTCCCTCTTATTCTTTCTCTCGCCACCTTCCTCTCATCCCCCTCCTTCCTATTTCCATTCTTTTCCTTTTGCTTTCAGGGGGCAAACCTATACACCCCACTGCATGGACAGACTGTAAGACAGTGGGAAGTGGGTTCCAGGGGACCCACACATCTGTCAGTGGGTACTGAGATCTGCAGTTACTTTCTGAATCACAGCTTCCCCCTCAATTAAATTTCAAAACTGCAAAAAGTACAGCCCTACACTCACTGTCCAGTTTCAGAATTGAACAAAACCAGAGGATCCACAAAAGGAAGAATAGGAGATGGAGCAAACAGAAGTAAAAACTACCCACCATCCCTGAACAACAGAGTTAAAGAAGAGGTCCTTAAAAAAAAAGGAGAGGAAAATCTACACAAATGAAGAAAACCCAAAAGAGAATATGGGTCTCACACACCTCCTCCCTGGGAGGTCAGCCACTGAGAATACAGACTTTGGAATACAAACAATGAAGAGCCCCCAGAATGACTGGGTCTCAAACCACAAACCCAGATATCAAGACATAAATAGAAAGAATAAATAGAATTGAGGAGAGACAAGAGGAAAGAATGAGGGAGTTGATAACTGAGATAATAGCAACAAAGAATACAATGAATGAAATAAATAACAATTGATAAGCATGGAAAACAGATTTAGCCATGCAGAAGAAGGAATCTCAGAGCTTGAGGACCAAAATATGGAACTAACTCAAACTGTCCAAAACATAGAATAGAAGCTTAAAAAGACAGAGCAAAACCTTCAAGAGATGAGCGATTATTTCAAGAGGCCAAATATAAGATTAATTGGACTTTCTGAGGCAGAAAGAGAGACAGAGACCACTCTGGAACAAATATTCCATGAAATTATCCAAGAAAACTTCCCTCATCTCATCAGTGATGCAACCATTTAAACACAAGAGATTCAGAGAACCCCTGCAAGACAACAAATGAGTAGACCAACTCCTAGACACCTAGTAATTCACCTACACTAAGTAGATATAAAAGAAAAATTCCTGAGGCAGCAAGAGAAAAAGGTCAGACTACCTACCGGGGAAGACCAATTAGAATAGCAGCAGACTTATCTACGGAAACACTTCAGGCTAGGAGAGCTTGGAGCTCAATCTTCAAAATTCTCAAAGATAAGCAATTTCAACCAAGAATTACCTACCCAGCTAAGCTAAGCTTCATCAGTGATGGAGAGTTAAAATCTTTCCCAGATTCAATCCCTAAGGGCTTACACTTCCTCCAGACAAACTCTACAAGAAACACTTAGTATCAGAAGAAAGGAAAAAAAGAAAGGCAATGCCCTTCACAAGAATTCAGGAAAAAGATTAAAAAAAAACACAAGAATCAACCCAAAAATCAAAGGAAAGAAAACAAACAGCAACAACAACAATAGATCCTATAAGAACCTCATGACAGGGATAAACTCGCACGTTTCAATAATTAGCCTGAATGTGAATGAACTAAATGCACCACTGAAAAGACATAGAATGGAAAAATGGAGAAAATATCATGGGCAACAATATATTATCTCCAAGAGATTTGTCTCACCAGAAAGTATACTCACAGACTCAAAGTAGGAGGATGGGAAGCAAAATTTCAGGTGAACGGAATACAAAAGAAAGCAGGAGTCACAATCTTAATCTCAGACAAAATATCTTTTAAGCTATCTAAATTTTTAAAAGATACAGAAGGTCACTACATATTGATAAAAAGTTCAATCCATCAACAATAAATATCCATCTTAAACACATATGAACCCAACATAGGAGCACCAACTTTCATAAAGCAACTTCTGGGAAAACTTTAAGAAGATATTGACTCTAACACTATCATAGTTGGGGACTTAAATACCCTACCCACAACCCTAGACAGGTCATCAAGACAAAAAATCAACAAGGAGATCTGAAACCTCAACGTGACGCTTGACCAAATGGACTTAATTGATACCTACAGAGTACTCCACCCAATAACCATGGAATATACATTCTACTCATCACCACGTGAAACGTATTAAGATCAACCACATCCTCAGCCATAAATCAAGCATAAACAATTTTCACAAAACTGAAATCCTGTCATGCACCTTCTCAGACCACAGTGGGAAAAAAATAAATATCAACACCAACAAAGTTGCCCCCAAACCCACAAACACATGGACACTAAACAGCATGATGCTAAGCAACTCCTGGATCAACATGGAAATTAAAACAGAGATTAAAAGATACCTGGAAACAAATGAAAACGAAGAAACATATTACCAAAGCATCTGGGATGCCAATGAAAACAGTACTCAGAGGGGAATTCATATCTCTATGAACACACATGAAGAAAACTGAAAGATCACAAGTTAACAGCCTAACAAATCACCTAAGGGAGCTGGAAAAGTATGACCACCAAAGCCCTTACTTCAGCAGAAGAATTCAGATCACCAAAATAAAAGCCCAAATTCAGGACATAGAAGACAAAAAGAGGAGACAAAAAAAATCAACGAAACAAAAAGCTGGTTCTTTGAAAGAATAAACAAGATTGATGGTCCTCTAGCCAGACTGACCAAGAAAAAGAGAGGAAAAACCCAAATAAACACAATCTGAAATGCAAAAGATCAAGTCACAACTGATCCTGAAGAAATACGAAAGATTATCAGAGACTACTGTGTACACTTCTATGGAAACAAACTTGAAAACTTAGAGGAAATGGAGGAGTTTCTGACATCACACCACCTCCCTAAGTTGAAACAAGAAGAAATCAAGACCCTAAATATAAAAATAACAACCCAGGAAATTGACTATGAGATAAGAAAACCACCTACAAAAAAAAACCCCTGGACTGGATGGATTTCCAGCAGCATTCTACAAAACATACAAGGAGGAACTGATATCAATCCTACTGAAAGTATTCCAGGCAATTGAGAAAGATGGAACCCTCTCCAAATCATTTTATGAAGTTAACATCATATTGGTATCCACACCAGGTAAGGACCCAAAAAAGAAAGAGAACTACAGGCCAATATCCTTGATGAACATAGATGTTAAAATTCTCAACAAGATCCTAGCAAATCGGA
The DNA here is from genome assembly GCF_000164805.1 of Carlito syrichta. NCBI lineage: Eukaryota > Metazoa > Chordata > Mammalia > Primates > Tarsiidae > Carlito > Carlito syrichta. The sequence goes on along the minus strand of NW_006948968.1, from coordinate 429,147 downwards.
TTCAACAACACATCTCAAAAATCATCTACCATGACCAAATAGGCTTCATCCCCAGGATGCAGGGCTGGTTCAACATTTGTAAGATTATAAACATAATTAAATACATCAACAGATGTAAAACAAAAACCACTTGATTTTATCATTAGATGCAGAAAAAGCTTTTGATAAAATCCAGCACACTTCTTGTTATTATAAAAACCCACGAACATCTAGACATAGATGGAACATACCTCAAAATAGTAAGAGCTATCTATGAGAAACCCACAGTCAGCATACTGCTAAACAGACAGAAATTGGAACCATTTCCCCTGAAATCTGAAACATGACAAGGATGCTCACTCTCTCTCATTCCTCCTTTTCAACATAGTTTTGGAAGTCCTTGCTGGAGCAATCAGACAAGAGAAGGAGATTAGGGGTATCCAAATAGGAAAAGAGGAAGTCAAGTTATCCCTCCCTGCAGAAAACTCAAGAGAATCTGTCAAAAACCTCCTTGCACTGATAAAGGACTTTTGCAGAGTCTCAGTGTATAAAATCAATGTGCAAAAGACAGTTGCATTTCTGTACTCCAACAATAAACAAACAGAAACTCAAATAAAAAGCACAATCCCATTCACAATAGCCAGAAAAAAATGAAATACCTTGGCATCTTCCTAACCAGGACATGAAAGATCTTTACAATGAAAACTACAAAACACTGCTCAAAGAAATAAAAGATGACACAAGCAAATGGAAAAATTTCATGCTCATGGATTGAAAGAGTCAACATTGTTAAGATGTCCATCCTATCCAAGGCAATCTACAGATTTAACGCAATATCTAATAAGTTACCAGCCACATTCTTCTCAGCCCTGGAAACGACAATACAGAATTCATATGGAAACATAAACAACCATGAATCGCCAAAACAATCCTCAGAAAAAAAAGCAGGAGATATCACACTCCCAGACTTTAAACATTATTATAAAGCTACAATAATTAAAACAGCCTTGTATCTGCCTTATACAAGAACAGGCATATAGACCAATGGAACAGGATAGATTCCAGAAGCAAAACCTCAATTTCTCAACCAACTCATCTTTGACAAAGCCTCCACCACCACCAACTGGGGAGGGGAGAACCTATTCAGTAAATGGTGCTGGGAAAACTGGCTGACCACATGCAGAAGATTAAAACAAGACCCCTACCTATCACCATACACAAAAATCAACTCTAAATGAATCAAACACCTAAACATAAAACCTCAAACTATAAGAACCTTAGAAAATGCGGGGGACACCCTTGTGGAAATTGGAATTGGCAACCAATTTCTGATCATAACCTCAAATGCCCATGCCATAAGAGAGAAGATAAACAAGTGGGACCTCATCAAACTGGCAAGCTTCTGCAAAGACAAAGAAATCATCAAGAGAGCAGGGAGATGGCCCACAGACTGGGAAAAAAATATTTGCCAACTGTATGTCTGACAAAGGCCTAACATCTAGGATCTACAAGGAACTCAAACATGCCAAAAAGAAAAAAACAAGCAGCCCCATTAAAAAGTGGGCAAAAGATATGAATAGGGAGTTCTCAAAAGAAGACATATGAGCAGCCAACAGTTACATGAAAAAATGCTCAGCCTCACTAGTCATCAAAGAAATGCAAATTAAAACTACACTGAGATACCACCTAACTCTGGTCAGGATGGCCATCATCGATAACTTAAAAAACAACAGATGCTGGAGAGGATGTGGTGAAAAGGGAACACTTCTATGCTTTGATGGGAGTGTAAACTAGCACAGCCTCTGTGGAAAACAGTGTGGCTATTCAAAAAGATCTAAAAATAGACCTTCCATACGATCTTGCAATCCTCCTACTGGGAATATACCCGAAAGAACTCAAATCACTCTATAAAAAAAGATACCTGCACACGTATGTTTATTGCAGAATTGTTCACAATAGCAAGAACATGGAACCAACCATGCTGCCTATCAAAAGAGGACTGGATTTTGAAAAGTGGTATATATACACAATGGAATAGTACACAGTCATAAAGAAGAGCAAAATCATGAATTTCACAGCAACCAGGATGGATTTATAGCCCATAATACTGAGTGATCTTTCACAAAAACAAAGAACTGAGTATCACATGTTTTCATTCATAAGCGGACCTTGAATAACTATCATAATACCATAAGAAAAGGATTGGCAGTAGTGGGAAACTGCAGGGGGGCAGTGGGGCAGGGAAATGGGATTGGCAGTAGTGGGTACCTGCTTTGGGGGGGCACACCTCATCAACAAGGGTACCTGCATAATGAACATTTGTATACCTAACCCTTAATTGTTCTCCACATCTTTAAAATAAAAAAATTAATAGTTAAAAAAAAAAGCCTATGCATATAAATCGCTTGCTCTGGACAGAAAAACTGGAAAGATAGTTTCCTCTATCCTCACTTAATAAATGATGAACAATATTTATAACATAGATTTTAGGAAGGATAAAATTATTAAACTACTGTGAACCTACATTCCTCAGGCATGTCCTGCCTACCTCACAAGACTAAAATTCAATTTAAAAATTTGATCATATATGTGAAAAATGCTTCTTGACCTGTAAATGTCCTACAACTCACTATGCATTATCCGTTGCTACTGGTTCTATGTTGTGCCCAGCACTGTATTAAGCCACTTGGAGGCCACAAAAGATCCAGAAAATAGATTCCTGCCAGCAAGGAATGAATAGTCTAGGTGAGGGGACAGAATGACACTGCAAACCAATTACAGTCCATTACACTAGACTGTAAGGGGCCATGCAGGCAGGGACAATTACTCTTTGTTCATTGCAACTCCATCAGGACCCCACACATAATAAGACCTTGATAAATATGTGCTAATGGGGGATGGATCAATTACCTCGCAGCCCATGATTCACAGCCAGACACAAGACTGATTGCAAGTGCTGGAAGCATTGGAAAGCAGAGATAGGGGAGCAGGTTGTCCTCAGCTAAGGCACTGGGCCTGGACTTCATTTCCAGGCAGAATATGACACAGTTGCAGTGTCACAGAGGGGAAGACAAATAGTCCAGTCCAAGAGAGCCCAGAGAGGGAAAGACACAAGGAAGTGAGGAGTTCAAAGCAGCTTGTATGGAAGAGGAAAAGCGAGAACAGGGCAAGGGTCCTCCAGAGTGCTTCCTCTGTACCCTTGTAGCAGCTAGGCAGGTTGTGGGGGCATGGAGTAGAGAGACCTGGGAAGCCCTTATCCATAGGAAGAAGGAGAGACGGAAGAGAAAAAGCTCTACTACACAAGAGGAAAGCTCTGTGGAGGGAGCCCCGTCACAAGTGCTGTTGCCCCTCCAAGTAGAAGAACCCCACCTTTTCCTCAAACTTTCATTCAGTACATGGTTTGTACCAGAATCGACTGGGAAAAAGTGAGTTGGACATTTTCCCATTCACCGGGGCTTCTAAGCCTTTTACAGTGGGAGAGTCAACCAGTGACATAAATAACTAAGCCTCAGAGCACTCCAGGATGGTAAAATGCCAGGGCTCTGAGCTCAGGTACACCTGAGTTCCCATCCCATTTCCAGCACTGGTAGGTCAAGATCCCTAAGCAAATTGACCTTGACCTTTCTAAGCCTCAGTTTTGTTACTAGAGACCAGTCCCTGCCTCACAGTTTGGGAGGATGAAACAAAATTCCCCAGATAAAGCATTCGGAGAGCCCATGCCCATCCTCAGGACAGCATAAACCTTAGTATTGTCAGAGGAAACTAATACTAATACTACTCTGTGAGGCCAGGGAAAACTGGGTGGAGGTGCTGGCTTTTGATGGAGACTTGAAAATAAGCAACACCTAGATGCACAGAGATGGTCAAGGCAGGCATCCCAAGTAAGAGCCACACGAGCAATGCCCAGTGCAGGAAAACTGTACAGGAAGTCACAGAGCTTTCCATTCACCTCCTGGAAGGCACATGAGAGCTTGTCTAGAAAGGCAGATGGGGTATCCTGGGGTGTCCACAGTAAGAAATGAAGACCTTGTTCTGGAGTCATTGGGAAGCCATTTGAGCAGAGAACGGGCCTGGTCAAGGTAAGGACCCATAAAGCTCTCTTTCTCTGGGGCAGAAGCTAATGAGGACTGGCTCAATGTGGGGAGCCTGTTTGGGTCTGGGTCCAGCTCCCAGAGAGGGTAGGAAAAGGGATGTCTTTGCAATTGATCGACACAAGCACATGCTAAAGAAGACCTACACTGAGGTCCAGGTTGAGAGCTAATTCTTGGGACTTTATCTCTTTCACAACTGTCTTCAAAGAGAGGAAGGTGGGGTGACAAGAGAGGAGATAAAGGGCCATGTTAATGATTGGAGAGGCAACATGATTCAGGAAAACATCGATATACCTCGTCTAATCATTCACTGAGAGAGCGTCAACCAAGGAGTCACGTGAGAAGTACAACTCTGCAGGCCTGACAGGTGAGCCAGAGTTCAGACGTGGTCTGGGCTTGGACAAAATAAAAAATGGATTGTTCTCGAAATCTCCTTCAAACCTCTTTAGGGTTCCATTGCCCTGTTAGCACCAACCCTTCCCTCGAGTGACCAGGTCCCATAGATACATCCATGTCTCCACGTTCAGATATGATATAGACGTTTGAACCCATACAGTGCTCCTCCCCAGCTGTGGGGCTTTGGGCAGGTGACTTGGTCAGCTGAGACCTTAACAGTAAATGGAGATAAAGGTGAATCCTTCAAGCCATGAACTTACTGTCTGAGAGCATTAGTCTCTTCTTCCAACAGGGAGTGAAAGTTATTCAAATCCTACAGGGTGCTGACCCTGTGAGTCCCTGACCTCGAGGACTACTGGAGTATATTCAGAGAGTGTTATGTATTTCCCTTCAGATTCATTGTAAACACACAGGTACTGTTTGCTCATAATACAAAGATATGTCACAATCTGTGAGAACATATCTTATAACACAAATTAGAGACAAGTACAAAGGTAAAAATGTTCCAGAGACTTCCAGAAGTTCTCAGACCAAATTTTTGTTTGTTTGTTTTTTGAAGAAATTATGTAAAGTGTTGACACCAGCAAATCCAAAGTGAAATCTGATTCCAGTATATCTTTCAGCTGATTTATACATTAAAACTTATTTATAAAATTGTATTTCCCTTTTGAATTTGGAAATAATCTAATAGGAGTGTTTTTAATGCCATTTAATATAGTTCTACTGATTTTAAGCCATCTGCATCATATATGTATGGATATTAAGATAAACCCTCTTACACTTTGTCATTTGCAATACAAAGTTTATGGCAACTTTTCTTGTATAAATCTAATTGACATTAGGGTTTTGGGCTAGAGTGTAAATGTTTATCTTCATATCAAAGAGACATTCTTATCAAGTTACAAATGCAAATATTGTAAGACTATGAAAGTCATGTTTGTCCCACATGAAACACTAGAGAACATTCAAGTGTGTTAGAGGCTATGTTTAAATAGAACTTATTCCTATCTGTTCTGTCTCCAGTGGGCTTTACCTGCCACATTTTCTTAGCTCAGTGAGTTCCTCCTAGCAATTAAGAATAATAAAACTATTTTTTAAAAACATCTCTGAGTAATTAATTCAGGCTTGGTTTTCTTCTATCTAGTCTGAACATGTATGGTTTTATATGGTAGAATTAATAGCTTTAAGTGCAGTCTTGCAGGTTTTCTCAAATCATTTAGGTCTTCCCCCTTATCATAATTGCCTCATGAGGTGGGATGGATGTTAGAAAAAATAATGAGTTCTTTCTTGCCCTGAACTAAAGCAGACTTATCGTATTGGAAGCATATCAGAAAGCCTGAAGAATCGACAGGAATGCCTCTAAGAAAATGAACAGCATGAAAAGAATGGAAAACTAACATAAAGCTAAAGAAAAACCTGATTTGAGGAAATGTAGATAATTCAGGGACCAGAAAGTATCTTATGTCACAAGCAAGTAAGAAAGCTAGTAACAAAATGTAAAATCTAGTAACTACACAGAAATATGAAAATATATTTTATGCAAACATACATATTTCTGCTATTCCTTTTGGAATAGTCAAAAATAAGAATGCTTGATATTTTAAAAATATAAATTAAAAATTTAACAATAGGATGTAAGTGAGTTTTTTATGATGGGAAGTCAAAACACAAATGGATATAAAACATGACAGAGAAGGTGATACACAGAAACAAGGTATCTATCAAGGTAGACACAGAAACAAGGTATCCATCTATTATTCAATTAATAGGTGTTACAAAGAAGTGAAGAAAATGAAGATAAGGGACTTTAAAAATAAGAGGAAAAAAATTCCCCAAAAGAGAGTTGGATACCATCAGAGAATGACTTTTCCCCAGCACAATACAATCGTTGAAAGATCCACAGCTAGACAAATGATATCAAGAACAAGGAAATATAAAAAGTTTCCTCAATGTTGAGTGGTGATGGGGCAGAATAACTACCTATGAAAGACAAGAGGAGTTCCAGACTTTGTGTGACTTCAGTGCACTTGCATAATATATTTGTGTACCTTTTCTTTCATTACAAAAATAAAGAAATGCTGCCACCAGACTTCTCATAATCAATAATGAAGTCAGAAGAAATTGGTGGGGAAATGATTCTTGAAGATAGAATTGTATACCCAGACATGCTGTCAATCAAATGTGATCCAAATAGAGACAGTTTGGACAAACCAGCCCTCAAAAATCTACTTCTGACTTTCTTAACAAATTACTTAGGGATAAACTTCATTAAAAAAAAAAAAAATGAACAAAGCCAAGCTACAAAGACAAAGACATGGGATCCAGAAAACAGTGACTCCAACTTAGGAAATTTATATAGAAAAATACCAGAAGGCAGCTATACAGAAGACAGCAACAGGTCTAAACTGAGACAGAAGAATTTAAGACCAGGAGAAAGACAGAGACTCTGTCATCAGTGGTATATTTAAAAGCCTCAGTAAACTTGAGGTTATGATAAAGACACATTCTTCTTTTTTTTCAGAAAGGAAAGACAGAAAGAAAGAAGGACAGAATGAAGAAAGATAAAAGATGAGAAATGGCAGGAAGAACAAATCCTACCCCCGAAAAGTAGTAATCCAAATACAAAGCAAAGCACAAAATAAAACAAAACAAACAAACAAACAAATAAACAAAAAACCCACCACCACCACAACAAAAAACTTGACTTTGATGTTATTGTGTCTCCTTTCAAGTATCCCACAGGTCCTGATACTGAACTGTAAAGCAGGACATGGAATCCCAGCATACTGCCCCTCTCTGTAGTGGATCATAATTAATTGATCATAATAATGCAAATCTCTTTTTTGTGGGTTATTGCTTTTAAAGTCAGTCATAGGGTAGCCTTTATTATAATTGCAGAACTGAGTGCACAGTTTATGAACATAGACTATATAAAAGCAAAGTATGGCTGATAACAGGGGCTCTAGATTAATTCAGTGGGTTGGCTTGCATTCCCCATAAACATGAAATTGCCGAGGAGGGATCCAAAGCAATCATGTCAATATGAAATGCCAAAATCTTAAATTTGGAAAATTTGTTATTCATCAAATTTTATATCAGAGAACTGGACTACTTGTTAATGAAGATAAGAGGTGGAAGAGAGTGATGATCTCATTATTTTGAGAGTAGAGTAAAAGATTGACTGAGGCTGAAAGAACAAGAAGAGGTTTAAACATATTATTTAAAGTTTAAAATATCAACAATAGATAATTTTTAAAATAATATAACTATGAAACCTTAGGAAGAGACGAGACAGAGGAAGGTAGGATCATGTGATCTAAATTCTCATCTATTATAACAAGAAGAATGTTTTAAAGCTGATGAAAGTAGGAAGCAGGAATACAAGCTTATTATTTTGAATTATGAAATAAGCCATGGGAGTGAAAAACAGAAACCTCTGATAAAGGTTTCCTTAGGAGAATGGAACCAGGGATTGTGAGAACTAGACCAGGAGAGTAATGCTTTTCATTAGAAACTTGCTTGTGCTATTCTACATTTTTACTGGGTGCATCGATTTTGTCGGTAATATTTGTAGGGGTGTGTGTGTGTGTGTGTGTGTGTGTGTGTGTGTGTCTGTGTGCGCGCGCGCAAGTATGTTTTCCTTACATAGAAGAGACATATCTCATCCATCATGGTTTTTCTAGGTCTATCCTATTAATTGGCACAATAGCAATAAAATAACAATAGTAAAATTGTCTATTTACTAAGCACCTACCCATGCCTCATACACTACATCAAGTGCTTCCCATGCATTACTGTTATTCTTTCCACAAAGAATGTTTCTGCAAGTTCAACATTATCTCTATTTTTTTGATAAGAAAATGAATGTAAAAGAGTTTAAAAACAGAAATTGTTTAAGTATATACGAGGGGGAATTCTAAAAAACATAGAATTATTTACCAAAAATTGTGTATACTTACATGTTTAAACTTAAATCACCTTCAAAGTACTGTCTGTTTGGTGCAATACACCTATCAAGACACTTTTTTTTAACTGCTCAGTTTTTAAATTTGTCAATTTTGATACCTCTTCGTACTTCTGCCTTTTTTTGTTTGTTTGTTTCACCCTTTCTACATCAGCAAAACATCTCCCTTTGAGGACTTTTTACATCTGGAAAAATCTGCCCACACTATGCTGAATGTTCAGCAGTTTTTGACCAAAACCAGCATAACGTCCATGTCCTACCATCCCTATTCAGTGTGGGCAGATGCACTCAAAAATCACTCATCATGAAATGGGCAAATGTATTGAAAGAATCTCCAAAAAAAAAAGAAAGAAAGAAAAATTCACTGAAGTTGAATGCAGCCTCTCACAGAAGCATACTATCTGGTACACTGATGCCAACAGGTTCCAAGAATACTTACCTAGTGGGGGGAAGCCTGTGCTACAAGGGGCCCACCCTCTAAAAAATAATTTCCGGTGGTTTTTAGCCTTCCTCCTACAGTTAGTTAATGAAGGATTTGAACCTAGGTCTCTAAGACCTTGGGCTTTTTTTGTTTTTTTAAACTAAATCAGTATTTCTATAAATGATTGTGAATAAATGAATGCATACAACATTTAAAATGAATGTCAGTTATTTTGTTTCATAAACTACTCAAAAAATACTGTTCTATCTTGCCACAAATATCACCATCTAGATCCAAAATACTTTAGTCTCTTAAATTTACTATGCCTGAGATAACTTGAAGAGGCTATTGTGAAATAATAAATAAGGTCGGGCATGAGCCAGCAGGAAAATTTAGATTCTCAAAAGTAAGTGGAGAGATTTTGTCCAGTAATAGAACAAATTGAAATAATCCATGCTGAAGGAACACTGGGTAGTAAATACATATTGAATCCACCTCAACATTTTCAGCTTTCTGGACTAAAATATCATTTTCATGCAGATTTAAATGGCACAGGCATTAGGGATTAATGCAAAATTAGTTTGCCTAAGTGGCTGTGTCTTTGAGCCCAAAGAAGGTCACACAGAGGCAAGAGTGTGCCCTGCCTAAGCAACAGGGTATGAGTGTGCAGGCCTTTTTGATCATTTACCCTATCAATAAAAATGGTGGAGCACACAACCTTCTTTATATATGTATTTATAAATTATATTCTGTTCTACTTACTTAAGTATGCATTTCAGCACATATACAAAAATAGAAAACTTGACAAGATGAAATAAGTACAGCATGAAAAGAGAAGTTTTACTTTTTCTTTTTGCACTCAAATGGGTCTTGTGCAAGCTCAGCTGTGCCCCACTTTGCAGAACACTGGTCTTTGAGGTAACCCATAACACACTGGGCAAATAGCCATGGAAAACAAGTTCTGCATAAGGGAAAAAATTATAATTAGAGCCAGCATTCATTAATCACTTACTTTTTGGCAGGGACTGCTCTAAGCAATTCACATGTAGTAACTCATTTAATCTTTATAACAACCTTATGAGCAGGTTTTATTTTTAACCCTCCATTTTATAAAAGACAAGACTGAGGCACTGAAAGATTAAATAGCTCACCTGAGGTCACACAACTGGTGAGTGCTGGATCCAAAAGGTCTTTTTAAAAAATAAATCAACAATTTATTTTGGATTAGTCTTTAACGTATAGAAAAGTTGCAGAAATTGTACAGACTTGCAGCTCTCACCTGCTCACCTGCCACTAGTACCTGCCCACCAACAGTTCTCACTTGCTCACTTACAACTGTGCTCCACAGGTTGGAGACTAATATCAAGTAACAGGCCAAAATTTCAGAATGGAACAAGCAATTTCACAACATTGAAAATCTGTCCATCCTACTCCAAGTCACCCACACTACCAACACCCCACAGCTTTGTCCTCCATGGTATTCACAGTTAACTGCTCAAAGACCATTGTGAATGATAGTGACTCAGCTCTATCCCAGACACCCTTGGGCATCCTCAGAAAATCCTTTCCTGTTTTCCAGCCAGAATCTCAGACTTGTCTGGGAAGGTCAGAGAAATTATTCCCTTTGCTGAAGGAGCTAGCCCAGAGTCAAGGGTGTTACAATGTGAGGCTAATTACTGTAGCCTTTTAATATTCTCTTCTCTGAATCCCTCCCGGGAAGGATAAAATAAAATACTGCATAATAATAAGCGAAATGAACAGTGAACTGGGAACCTTCACTAGCTGCCTGACCTTGGACAAAGCAGTTGACCCAGACTTGCGATCTCATTAACACAAAAGGAAAGGGAGAGAGAAGTGTCCTTTCTTTTACTTGCCAGAGCATGGAGCATCAGGAAGGGGGCCAGGACGGGTCAGACAGGACCTACCTATGAAATAGACCTGGGGATGTGGCATAGCCTTGTTGAAAACACTTGGCTATTTAGCCTTGATCCTCCATTATGGAATACCTTATATTTTCCCCACAGTTTCTGTTCAGTGGTTGCTTTGTTTTGTTTTAATTATAAACTATCATATACACAGAAGGGTACATGTTAGAAACTAATAACAAAATGAACACCAGTGTATTCACCATTCAGGAACAGATATAAAATCTTACATCAGAATCCCCACATGCCTTGTCCTAATCACTTTCTCCTCCTACCACCTAGAGCTAAATACTAGTCTGATTTTTGTGTTAATTGTTCTCTCTTGCCTTTTCTTATCACCTGTTAATGTATCCTTAAAATATATTTAAAAATGTAATTAATTTTTGGTGTTTATATTGATACTGTCATACTGTTATGAATTCATATATGATTTGCTTCTTGTGCTCAGTTTTACGTTATTAAGATTTCTTCATATTATTGAAGGCAGCTATGTGTAGTTTATTCATTTTCACTGTTGTATAATTTTCCTTTATATCCTGAATCAAATATATCACAATTTATTTGTTCATTCTACCATTGATGTTTCTAGTTGCAATTAGGAGCAATGCAGCTATGAATTTTCTTGCCTGTGTTTCCTGGCATACATGTATGAAAGTGTCTTCAAGCAGTGGTGGAATTGCTGCATCATAGAATATGTGAATGTTCAGCTTTACCACATACTCTCTTCCAAAGTTGTCATACCAATTTACACTCCAACTAGCAGTTAATAAGCAATCTCATGCTCCACAACCCCTACAGTGCTATAAATTATTAACTTTGTTGTTGTCAATTTGGTGGTATAAAATGGTTTCTCACTGTCATTTTAATTTGTAATTTTCTGATGAATAATGAGATTGGCATCTTTTCATATAATTCTGAGTCATATGTGTGTCCCTCTTTTGTAGAATGTTAATGTCTTTTGTCCACTGCTCTACTGAGTCATTTGTTTCATTGTTGTTGCTTTGTAAGAATTGCTCTATTTTCTGGAAGTCATTGGTGGTTATATATCACAAATGTCTTCTCACCATTTGTGTCATCTGCTTGCTCACTATTCCCTGCTGTATCTCAGATATTCCCTCTTGGATCGTTTCCTCTTGCCTGAGTTACATTGCGTAGAATTTCCTTTAGTGGGAAACTTTGGTGATAAATTATCTGTTTTGTTGTTTTATTTAAAAAATATTTATTTTCCCCTTATTTAAAAAAAGTATTTGGCTGTATATAGAATTTATGCTAAGAATTATTTTCTCTCAGCACACAGAAGATATTCCACTGCCTCTGACTTTCATTATCAGGGGTGAGAAGTCATCAGTGATGCTAATTTCCATTCTTTCTGAGAGGGTCCATCTTTTCTCTCTGGCTGCTTTTAAGGTCATCTCTTTTTCCTTACTCTGTACTTAGTATGAATGTGTATAACTGTGATGTATCTAGGTGTGTTTTATGTTTTATTCTCCTTTAGATGTATTGAAAATTAGTGTCTTTCAAGAGTTTTAGAAAATTCTCAGCCACTATCATTTAGAATAAAATCCCCTCCCACATCTGACTAAAACATCTCATTTGTCTTCTCTCTTATCATTTTTTCAATATTTTTTAACTTCTCAAATTTATAACAATTATAATTTCATTACATTTGTCTTCATTATTTCTCTCTAGCTGGATCTAATTTTCAAGTTACTCCATTCATTGAGGTCTTAATTTCAATTATTATATTTTTCATTTTAGAAGTTATATTTGTTTGTTCTTTTTCAAGTCTACTTTCTTTGTGGTCTAATTTTTTAGGTTTTCTACTTATATCTTTCAGCATATTTTGCATAACTATTTTACTCTTGGTGTTTAATAAATCCAGTGTCTGATATGCTTGCTGATCTATTTCTACTATCTGTATTTTTTCCCCTGCTGTATTTTTCAAAGTATTTTGTTTCATTATGTGTTTAGTGATTGTTGGCTGTAAGCTGTCTATTTCTTGGACATTTATCTGTGGTGATTCTAAAAGGCAGAAGGAATCCTCCAGAATATATTTGTATTTATTCAGTTGGCCATGTGAGGTAGTGCCAAACTGAGCATACTTTAAATTTTCAGAGTTAAGTATTTAGGACCACATATGTGGCATGAACTTAAAGGCCAAAGTGATTGTCTGGGTTGAGACAGACTCTTCTTGCATCTCTTTCTGTTTTCACCAAAAATATGTGTATTCATTTGGAACTCCAGTTTTATTTGAGAATTTCCTCTGAGGTATTCTGCCTTAGGCAAGACCTGGACTTAAGCCCCAGTATCCCATCCCCATACGATCTCCAACAGAGAAGCCCAAGGCAAAAGCAAGTTTTGGTATTCACTTATCTCCTATGGGTTTTTGGTTATAGGATTTCTTACTTTCATATCAGCTTAAGGATGCATTTATAAAGATTTTTAAAATATACTTTATCCAGCACTTCAATTGTCAGTTGTTTTGGAAGGGAAAATGTTCTGGCTATCTAATTCACTGTATTGCTGGAAACAGAAATGATCAAGCTGGCTTATTTTTAGCTAAAGCTAATTTCCAGATCACTCTGCACCTGTGAACCTGAACCAATTTGCATGAATGTGCCTTTCTTTTCTAGCTAAAAAAGAATTTCCAAAGAGGAAAACCAATGGATTTCTGTTGAAGAAAAACAAACACAATGCCACTCTTCCTGTTCCAAAGACTCCCAGAATGATGATTCTAGCCTACACCTGAAACTTATTGTGTCAAATATACTCATCATAATAGCTAACATTCATCAAGATAAGGCTTATCATCACTTGCCAAATACTAAGTGTATGATATGTATTATTTCAATTTTCACAACAGCCCTCTGAGGTAGGCATTAGTATTAGCTCCGTTTAATAGATGAGAAAACTGAAGAGCAAAATTATTAAGTAATTTGCCCAAAGAATGTGGTGGAAGTGGGAGGCAGTTAGTCTCTAGAGCACACATTTCTAACCTTACTGTTATGCTATCTCTGTCAGAAAAAAAGAAACCAGTGAAAATCTAGCTGCCTAAGAAATATGGTCAACATTGGATTGTTCAGGGAAAATTATTTTTTTAGCATGATGGGTCTTACCTAAGCAGCCTGTCAGAAGCATCCAGGAAGTGTATTAAAAATACATCCGGCACCTTTCAAATATGAATTTTTATCTAGTTGGTCTGGGGTAGGACTCTCCTCCCCCAACATCATTATTTTGTCAAGGCTTCCCAGGTATACTTATGATCCACCTAGAATAGAACCACCCTTCTGTGAATATCCTGGGTTCCCACTCTGAATAGCTTACTATCTCCCTTTGTTCATGTCGAGACATTTTATCTTATCTGATTTCAACTTCCCAGAAAAATGCATGTTGGGGCAAGAAAGAGAGTTGTCATCTCACTAATCATATCTGAATGTCCTCAGGCAATTCACTTCCCCTAAAACTAAGCCTCAGTTTCTTCCTGTGTAAAATGGAAATTTATTTTAGTGCTACCATTTAAGACTCTTGGGTTTCTAATGGTTGCTGAATAAGCCCAATCTCTTCTGAATTACATCAGCAGGTCAGGGCTGGTAGGAGGGCAGCTCTGCCTTGAATTAGGTGTAGGGATTATTTATGAATTTCATATATCCATCACTCTGTGCATGAATATGTGGGAGTGAGAGTCACCACAGGATGCTGAGGCCTAAATGATCCTGACACAGAGGACCCTTGCTGAAAGTTCCAAGTTCCCTCCTTCCTAGTTCAATGGCTTATAAAAAGCAAGTTAAGTACAGCTTAACTGAAGAAAAGTCACTAAGGGAAAAAGTCCTAAAAAAAGGACAGTGAGGCCCAGATTGAGAATGCTGCCTACCTACCTACACACACACACACACACACACACACACACACACACACACACACACACACACACACACCTCTCCTAAAAAAACGACAGTGAGGCCCAGATTGAGAATGCTGCCTACCTACCTACACACACACACACACACACACACACACACACACACACACACACACACACCTCTTCCAAGGGTGCTGAAGTTATCTGGGCAGAAAGAAGCTCCTTTTAAGAAATCTGGCTTCTTTGGGCCCATACATAAGAAATTCCAGTGCAGACCTGTCTCAGCAACAGACACCTGACTGCTCTGGACAAGTATGGCAACAACTCTTCCTTCCTCACAGGTGCTGACTCCCAACTTGTATCAACTTAATCCTATTCAGCTCCTCTGGCCTGATCCCTCCTAATAGCACTGGGTCACTCCCAAGGGATAACCACATAATCTTCCACAGGCTTCAGCCCAATGTTCCCTCAGTACTCACTGCCATGGGCCTTGTAGGGCTTTATGGGTTTGCTCTGTTCATTCACCGAATCCTCCAACACGCCGGGGTTGGGGCAGAAGTCACTCCACAAGCAGTTAGAAATGTGCCAGAAGAATATGCTGAGTTTCCTGAGGGTCCCTGACTAGCTGTGGGCCTTGAATCATAACTCAATCTCATCTACCTCAGAATTCCCTGAGAGGCAACTTCTCCACATCCCCCAGCCTGTCTAAGCCTGGCTCTGCCTCCTAGACCCTGTGGACCTCAAGTGGCTGCCTCTGTGAAGCCTAGGCAGGACCTCAGAAAGGTCATCAGTTCCTAAGGAGGGGGTGAAGTCTTTATCTATTTCTCTCACAGTCATGGTTTGTAAACTGAGGTTGCTTAAGACAGGTTAAGCAACTGAGGTTGCTTAAGAAAGGGCTCTGGGGGTACAGTGGCTCATGCCTGTACCCAGTACTTTGAGAGGCCAAGATGGGAGGATTGCTTGAGCCCAGGAGTTTGAGACCAGCTTAGGCAACATAGCAAGACCCCCTCTACAAAAAAGTCAACAAACTAGTTGGGCATGGTGGTGTGTGCCTGTAGCCCCAGCTACTCAGGAGACTGAGGTAGAAAGATCACTTGAGCCCAGGAAGTGCAGGCTGCAGTGAGCCATGATCATGCCACTGTACTCCAGCATGAACGACAAAGTGAGACCTTGATTCAAAATAGCGATGGGAAGCCATCTAGGAACTCTGATGAAGAGTGCAGAGGATAGAGGCCAAGAAGACCTGGTTCTGTATCAGATGAGTAAATGTGCCTAGCATGTTTGGTACCTAGTAAGACTTCTGCTCTGTTACAGAGTGCTAGTAAGGTAGTTGGTCTCCCAGATGCTGTGGGAAGAACTGTGCATATGTTATCTATGAAGTTTTGCTAAAGCTTCTACTGGATAGGTATTACAGCATCACAATTTTAGAGATGAATAAACAGAAACTTAGAGATGTTAAGTAACATGTCCAGTGCCACAGAGATAGTGGCAGAATTTGGTTTCAAATATGAAAGAGTTGGATTCTAAAACTCAGACTCTTTCCATTATTCTAGGCTGTCTTATTTTTCCCTAGAAAAAACAGTAAGCTTCTCAAAACACATGTTTTTTAAAATGACTAATACAAGGGGGGGAACTCCCCCAAACCAGAATTTATTTATAAAGACTGTGTATTTATTCTTACATGTTTAAACTTCAGTCACCTTCAAAGTACTCTCTGTTTAATACAATACACCTATCAAGACACTTGTTCCACTGCTCTAAACAGTTTTTGAACTCATCAGTTTTAGTGTCTTTTAGTACTTCTGCCATTTTTGTTTCACCTCCACATCAGAAAAAAAAATCCCTTTGAGAGCTTTTTAAATTTGTGGAAACAACAAAAAGTCACTCAGGGTGAGATCAGGTGAATAGGGAGGGTGGGACACAGATGAGGGTCATGTCATTTTTAGTCAAAAACTGCTGAACATTCAGCACCGTGTAGCCAGGTGCATTCTCACCTGGAATGAACCAGTCACCTGTTTGCCACAACACAGCCTCTCACAACAACACTGAGAGGTACACTGATGCCGATGGGTTCAGGGGAACCCATCACAGGGGAAACGTGTATTACAAGGGGCCCACCCTCCAAAAGATAATTCTGGGTTTTTTGAGGGGTCCTGCCTCATAAAAACAACGTTTTTGAAAAAGGATTAACAAGAACTACGATGAAAGAAAGCTAAAATGCCTGTCAGTATAACCAATGTCGGCCATGTAATTGAGCATTAAACTATGCTTGATTCCAGCCCTGACCTGCTGATGTAGAGTGCTAATTCAGGAAACTGGCTTCCTGGAAGGCCCAAAGAGGGATGTAAAATAAAATAAAATAAAATAGATGAAATTTGTCTTCCTGAACCCTCCTCATCCACTGGTTCTTTTTCCTACCACCCCAGCATCTCCCTCTATCCTGCTACCAGAAGGACTTTAGCGCCTCGTGCTTGATCCTCACTCAGGTAGCAACTCATTCACTGGCCCTGTCTCTCTCTTCCCCCAACCTGCCATCAGGGATCATTTTTTTCATGCATTCTGGGAATGCATAAAAATCAGAGAATAAGCTGATAGCAAAAAAGGACTGATCTGGGAAACACAGACCAGGGCAGAGTACAATAAAAGGCTAAGTCTGAGGTTTAGACAAGAGGAGTAGTAAGCTTGTCTCCAGTGGAAGAAGGATCTTTCATAGGTGGCGGGGCATCAGGGAGAACCCAGAACGGGAGTATCTTTGGGTATCCTACATGTTGTATCCCTACTCTACCATGGGTTTGGCTGCTCTTTCTCTTCACAAGCCGGTGCAAGGTCAAGCAAGTTTTGCTATATAAACATGCAAGTAGATGACTTTTTCCTTGGACACTCCTCCTTCCTATTCTGCTGGTGTGCAGGGCAAAGACAGCTAATTAAATCCTATCACCAAGGCTGAGTGGTTCAAGCTGTGTTCCCCACTTCCTGTGACTCTGAAGATAGTTCAGAGGGCTAAGAATCCATTTGTGCACCAAACATTGACTGTAGACTCCTATTGTTATGAACCACATTTTACACAAATGTACAGACACTATTGAGACCAAAGGGTTTCAGCTCAAAGAGAATGTTGAACACAGCAGGCCCATGACAGATATTCTGCCCCTTGACTGTACACCTGCAACCTACCCTTCCTTCTTCACAGCTCCAACTCAATATATCCTAATCATTACACACATATGTATAACTACACACAACCCAATTCCTCCCAGCAAGCAGGTAACCAAAGACAAATGTCCTGCGGGGACCGTGTGTAGCGGTCAAGTCATGTCGCCCCTTGAAAAGTTGGTTTTATGCATCAAGCCCACAATCTTCTGATGACACTCACTCCTCAAATGTTTTCCTTGCAGCCCTTTCTAAGGATAACTCCTCACCATTCTGCAAACTTGGAGCAAATGGTGAATGTACAAACCACTAGTACACCTGATAAATATGGTGGAAGGTGAACAGAACATTCTTTAGTTAGCAGTAACTAAAATAATCATATCTTTTTTTAAAAATGAGAGAGGTAATGAGTTATCATTACTTTAGCAGAGGAGAAAATACACCAGGAAAAGAGAGAGAAACGATACCTTTATTCCACAACTGGTCCTAAGGCTGTAGCTACCATTTATACCTTCCTTCTTCTCTTCCAGTTTCCCTTTGTTTGTTACCCAAGAAAATAACTCTAACTTTTGTTATCAGGAAATCTTTTGGCTGTAAATAATAGAAAACCCAACAGTGATTAGATCCTACTGCAAATACTAGAAAAGTTATCAGTGGCTTAAATAAATAGGGATTTGTTTTTCTCATAAAGCAAGAAGTAGAAAGCAATTTCTGGTGCTGGTTTCGCAGTAACGCAGGCCTCTGGGTCACATCTCCATTCCACTCTCACCCTTTGCTTCATGGTCACAAGATGTCCACCATCTTGTGGCAAGTTCTTTTACATTCTTTAACTTTAAACTGGAGAGAAATTGACACTGGCTACATCTGAACTTTTTAGCAGCAAAGACAAAGCTTCCCTAGGAGCTTCCAATAGCCTTCCCCTTTTGTCTTCCTGTCCAAAACTGGGTCACACCACATTTCTGGCTGTATGAGTTTGTGAAACCAAATATCTGGAAAATAGAGAGGGAAATGTAATACTGGCTTAACCCACACATGATCCTTTAACTGGGTCATAGTGAATAACCTTCCCACAAGCAAAATGAGCAAAAAAGTGGTAGGAAAGTGGGTGCATAGATGGTGCACCTGCCTATGTAGTATAGTCACAGTTTTCTGTTAACTTTTATAGCATACTTTTTAGTAGCTTCTTCCCTTGGTAATCAATATCACGTTCCTCTGCTATTATCCTGTAGGCCCAGCACTTACCAAATTGCCAGTGGCAGTCCTAATTCTGAAGGATTTTTACCATGTCCCTTAGTGGAAGTACCTCTCCACTGGATAATTAAACTTCCAGTCTGGCAAGTTTAGGCCAATGGTGGCTGCTTTTAGGCCAATGGTGAGATTGCATCATCAGGCGTAAGCATGAGGGTTACCCCCATCTCCACCCAGAGATTCCTGGATTTTTTTCTCCTGGGTGTGGGAAGAAACATCACCATGTAAAAGAACTTTAAAATATTAATTAATTTACAGTTCTTTTTTCTCATTATATCTTTTCTCAACCAATAATTACCAAAACAAGTTATATGTGAAGTTATAAGTGTCTGTGAAAAGTTTTTGATCCTCAAAAGGGTTCCTCACACTAAGCTGGTTCATTGGAAATATCTCCAGAAGTTAGGCAACTTCTGTGCTAAGCTGGCTCTGCAGCGAGAAAACCTACGGTGTGACCCTGGAGAAACTAGCTCGCCTCTCTGGACCTCAGTCTTGTGCTCTGTAAAATCAGCAGGTTGGAGCAGATCACTGAGAGGGTCCCTTCCGGTCTGCAACATTTTCTACTAATTTACTAGGACTGTGCAATCCATCTCCTATGATCTTATTGCTCTCAAGTTTGAATCTTCTTGTTCCTTTTAGTTTCTCTTCTTTTTCGACCCTAAAGATGGGCATCATCTCATTTCCCCTAAAGAAAATGGTCTTTCTCTCTAGATCAATTATCTAAACTGTTGCAGTACTATGTAAAAAGACTCCCAGTGGTCATACTGTATTATTCACAACTTCTACTTTCAAAAATAAGAAGAAATGAGGGAAGGATTTCAGTTCAAAAAAGTCTTAAAACCCCCAAAAGTAAAATAAAACAAATGGAAACAGTCTGGATATTGTGGGGCCTTTCACCTTCTAGTCTAATTGGCCATGCATCAAAAGTATCAGAAGGTTCTAACAGAATTCATTAATGTCAAAGTTCATTTATTCACACGTGGTGCAAAAATGGTGGTGTACTATGGCAGAATAAATCTTCATTTATGTCAAGACTGCTTGAAGATTTTTTAAAAATTAATAGTTCGGTTTTTCTTTCTTGCCTCTTTTTCTTACCCATAAATGTCATAGTGGGTTACACAGAACACTGAGCTAGGAATCTGTTATCAAAAAACTGTCACCGTACTAATTGTATGATCTTACTCAAGTTCTTTTACATTCTTTAGCTTTAAAATAGAGATGACAATAATTAACACTCAGGGCTTGGTTGAGAATAAAACCATAACAGAAGTAGCATGATATATGCCAAAGTTTTTATAAGCTATAAAATTAAAGCTGAAGCCTATAGGCTAAAATGAAAATGATGAAAAAAGAATCATCTGTAAATAAAATATATGATTTGTGAGTAATACTTTTGTTTGAAGTTCAAAAGATCCTGTACATTTGTTCATTTTAAAGATATATTTGCCAAAATGTAAAGCAGCTGAATGTATATAGATACACACATATTCATATACATACTCTCCTATATTAAGATTTTAGAAACTTTTTCCTTTTCTTTAGAAAAATAAATTATTTTACCATCAATTGTGGTTATTATCTTGCAGGTGTATACATATGCCAAAATGTATCTAATTGTACAGTTAAAATATGTGAAATTTATTGTATGTCAATTATACCTTAATAAAATTGCAAAAATATTAATTCAATAAAGGTCACTTAATATTGAGAATTATATCCTGGTTAATTCACTCTTCTGTATTTCTTCTCCTGCATTTTTCTTTGTTAAAATGGCAGAATGTTTATCAAAATGGTGCTATTTCAGAATGAGGAGGTTCAGAATATACTATCCCAAAACATGTCACCTTGGCATGTTGAATATTTCAAGGAGGAATTCGAGAAACATCATGTTGCAGGAAAAACTTTCTGACTTTCCCCTGAAGCAGCTCATAAGACACTCAGGTGACCTTTACAATGAAAACTACAAAACACTGCTCAAAGAAATCAAGGATGACACAAACAAGTGGAAAAATATCCCATGCTCATGGATTGGAAGAATCAACATTATAAAGATGTCCATTCTACCTAAGGCAATCTACAGATTTAATGCAATACCCATCAAATTACCAGCAACATTCTTCTCAGAGGTAGAAAAAACAATACAGGAATTCATATGGAAACACAAACGACCAAGAATAGCCAGAACAATCCTCAGCAAAAAAAAAAAAAAAAGCAGGAGGTATCACACTGCCAGACTTCAAATTTTACAATAGAGCTACAATAATCAAAACAGTTTGGTATTGGTACAGGAACAGGCATATAGACTAATGGAATAGAATTGAGATTCCAGAAGCAAAACCTCAATTTCTTAACCAACACATCTTCGACAAAGCCTCCACCACCCACCACTGGGGAGAGGAGAACCTATTCAGTAAATGGTGCTGGGAAAACTGGCTGACCACATGCAGAAGACTCAAACAAGACCTCTATCTATCCCCATACACAAAAATTAACTCTAAATGGATCAGAGACTGTAAATGGATCAGAGATCTAAAAACCTCAAACCATAAGAACCTTAGAAAATGCAGGACACACCCTTATGGAAATTGGAACTGGCATCCAATTCCTGAATAAAACCCAAAACCCATAGGCCATAAGAGATAAGATAGACAAGTGGGACCTCATTAAACTGACAAGCTTCTGCAAAGCCAAAGAAACCATCAAGAGAGCAGCGAGACAGCCCACAGACTGGGAAAAAGTATTTGCCAACTCCAGGTCTGACAAAGGTTTAACTTTTGGATCTACAAGGAACTCAAACATGCTGAAAAGAAAAAAACAAACAACCCCATTACAAAGTGGGCAAAAGATATGAACAGACTTCTCAAAGGAAGACATCTGAGCAGCCAACAGACACATGAAGAAATGTTCGACCTCACTAATCATCAAGAAGATGCAAATCAAAACCACACTGAGATACCACCTAACACCAGTCAGAATGGCAATTATCAACAACTCAAAAAATAACAGTTGCTGGAGAGGGTGTGGTGAAAAGGGAACACTTATACACTGTTGACGGGAGTGCAAACTAGTGCAACCTCTGTGGAAAACAGTGTGGGGATTCCTAAAAACTCTAAATATCGAATTCCCATATGACCCCACAATCCCCCTACTGGAAATATGCCCTGAAGAATTCAAATCACTCTATGAAAAAGATACCTGCACATGTATGTTTATCGTAGAATTGTTCACAATAGCAAGAACCTGGAATCAACCATGCTGTCCATCAAAAGAGGACTGGATTTTAAAAATGTGGTACATATACATGATGGAATACTACGCAGCCATAAAGAAGAACAAAATCATGAATTTTACAGCAACCTGGATGGAACTAGAGTCTATAATACTGAGTGACTTCTCACAGAAACAAAGATCTGAGTATCACATGTTCTCACTCATAT
Organism: Carlito syrichta; assembly: GCF_000164805.1. Classification (NCBI taxonomy): domain Eukaryota; kingdom Metazoa; phylum Chordata; class Mammalia; order Primates; family Tarsiidae; genus Carlito; species Carlito syrichta. The sequence continues at coordinate 406,680 of NW_006948968.1, read as the reverse complement.
AGTGGACCTTGAACATCTATCATAATACTATAAGAAAAGGATTGACAGTGGTGGGAAACTATGTGGGGGGGAGGGAGAGGAAGGGAGGTGGGATTAACGGAAGTAAATATCTGTCTGGGGACGGGGAGACACCCCTTATCAACAAGGGTGCCTGAACAAAACGTATTTGTATACCTAACCCTTAACTATACCCCACAATACCAAAATAAAAAATATTGCTTAATTAAAAAAAAGACACTCAGGTGAAAAGTGCCCTGCTTATACCCAGAAGAAAGGAGCATCCACCTCTAAAGATGACAGAACACAAAGCAGAATCTGAACAAACAGGCCTTGTTAGGTTTCTCCCAATTTATTACACTTAGCCCATACCTCTTGTGTTCTGCCATATTTCTTCACCGCTTTTCACTCTTCATCAAACTTAGCATTAAAGCACTCAGGTTTAACCACTTACTCTGGTTGTCACTTCCTTATGAAGCCTCCCACATCATGAAAAATTTATATTAAATAAATATGTATGTTTTTCTCTTATTCTCTTTTGGTACAGGGACCTCAGTCAGTGAACCCAAGATGGGTAGAAAGGAAAGATGTTTTTCCTCCTCTACAATAAGAAGAGACAAAGGAAAATAAAGAATTTCAAGGAGAAAAGAGAAGATAAATAATCAATGAGCATCAACTATATGTCAGACACTGCAGATATTCATCTGATTTTCCTGAAAAGCTGATGAGCTGGATATTGCCCATTTTTTACTGAGAAGGAAGCTGGTGTTTAAAAGATAAAATAACTTGACATCATAGATTTTAGCCTGGGTTTTCTGGCATGTTAAAAGATCTTCCAGGATCCTATCATAGGGACAGTTTCGGAACCACTGTTCCAGAGTAGTTGATGGAGATGCTAATTGCACCAGTTCTTTCTTACTGTACATATTCCACCGGGACATATCCAGAGGCCACACCAGTTGTATAGATTTTGAACTAGTTTCATATTAGTTGGTATTCCGTTGCTGCCTCAAGCCCCTGTTCTCTGCTTCCTTGCTTTGGTTCTCTGGCCGCTCCCCAAGACCTCAACCCCGTAACCAATGAGTTGGAAACCTCTGGCCCTACCCATGCTAGAAAGGTTGTTGCATATCTTGAAGATTATCTCTGACAATTTAAGTGCTCATTCCCTTTTCATAATATTTTGGTGCACATGCGCGGAGTCAGAAAGAAAATTTAGGGCAAACAGTTTTCTGAGCATAAGTTACACAAAGCCAAAGACTCCTACCCCACCTGTCCACCATGTTAATACTGCTAACGCCAATAGCAAATTAGGACCTTTGCCCAGTTTTTGCAAGAGACTGCTCAGGACTTTGATGTCAAAACATGTTTTGTTCCCAAATGTTCCAAGCCCATGTAGTCATGTGGACTTTGTGAGTTGTTCAAAAAACAAAAGACACTAAAAAAAAACGAAAGAATAAAAGACTTAGGAAATGATCTCACACTTCCCAGACAACTCCATCTTCCTGTAACACAAAGAGCAGGCCCAACCAGGCTGAGGTTTGAACAAGAAATTCCTGTCCTCTGTGGGACAAAGAGCAGAGATTGCAGCTTTCCATATTAACAGAGTAAACCACATTAGATAAGGTCACCAACATGCAAGAACAAAAAGAAGCATGTGGCCTCTGAGTATCTGATCAGAGTCAGTAAAAACGGAAAATGGAAACAATATTCCATCTTCACTATTCTTCAATCTCTTTCATAACTGCAGAAGAATGCAAGTAGTGATAATGATCTCTATCTTACCCAAGGTTTCATCTCTCCAAGGTACCTTTCTTTATTCATGTAATAAGCATCAGTTGAGCAGCTACTATTTGCAAGAACTCTGCTAGGAGCTAGGGTAGAATGCAAGCCTGAATAAGACATGATGCTGGTACTCAGGAACCCAGGAGACAGACATGCAAACAACATATAATGCACTCTGGGAAACACTGTAATAGACTCCATGCAAGGTTCATGGGCGCTCAGAGCAAGGAGTAATTAGTTTGGTTGCTGGGTTAGGAAAGACCTTATGGAGAGGCAGGATCTGAAATAACACTATAGATGGATAGGTCCAGATGTTCCCTACAATTTATTCCAACTCTGTCTTCATATTCTATAAATGAGAAAGTACTGTTGAAACACACTGAGAGTAGTCCTAGATAGAGCATGCAAATTCTTAAAGGAAGTGTTCGATCAGAGCCTCTCTTTGTGTATCACTGAGCACCCAAGAGAGTGTCCTGTACATATCTGCTGGGTCTTGAAAGGTGTCAGACTAAGGTATGACTTAGAAATTACATCATGATTCTAAAGAATCAGCCTCAGTGAGAAAACAGTGCACTTCTTCATAATGAATCAATCATTTCCCAGAAGTGTCTGGTTCCCTGAAATTACCCCTGAAAAATTCCCGAATGCACTAGTAAACTCTTCCAAATGGCACCGCTTTTTATCATGTTGGTCTTGGCATTCCAGTAAGGAAAAGTCTTTCCCATTGAAGATTTGGTAGGGTTTTTTTTGTTTGTTTTTACCTTATCTCTCATAGCTCTTTTAATGGGCTGGCTTGGAGTAATGATTTCTTGAGGGTTTTTTGTTTGTTTTTCTTTTAAAACGAAACCTCTAATATTCCTAAATGGAGACATTGGGGAGAAAAAAAACTCAGCAACCTTCTGGGAGTATAAGTGGAGTTATTGAAAATTCTTCCTTAAAGAACAACCCCCTTTCAAGGCCTGCTGTCTGGGAGCTGAATGAAAGGCAGGGCAGGAGAGGGGAGAAGGAATTCCAAAAGCAAACCTAAGGGCAGATTTTGGAAGTAGGGAAAAGAAACGGATTAATCAGTTCTCACCCTCTTGTTTCCATACAACAGTTACAGCAGGTAGGGGTATCTCCTATCAGTTCAATGGCTGTGTTTGTCTATCTTTGTACTGAGCATCTATCTACACTGACCCAGAACTGGAGGAGAGGAGTCAGATACAAAAATGAAGGACAAGACTGTCAAAGGAACTTACACTCTTTTTATGAACTTGTACAGATGATCCCCAACTTGTGATAGTTCACCCGATGACTTTTGAAATTAGGATGCATTTAGTAGAAACTGTACTTCAAGCACCAATACAACCATTCTGTTTTTCATTTTTAAATTATTATTCAATATATTATGCAAGAAATTCAACACTTTATTATAAAATAGGCTTCGTGTTAGATGATTTTGTCCACCTTAGGCCAATGTAAGTGTTCTGAGCATGTCTAAGGTAGGCTAGGACAAGCCATGATTAGTTAACCTAGGATGTTGGGTGCATTAAATGTATTTTTGATTTATGAAGTTTTCAACTTGTGATGGGTTTGTTGGGATGTAGCCCCATTGTAAGTTGAGGAGCATCTGTACATTGATCTTACTGTTTTAAAATCATGGATATCATATTGGAAGTAGTGCTGAGTGTGGAGGTGGTCAGTCCTGGCCTCTCTATTGAAATCTGGCACTAGGTGTGCAAGGGACACACATAAATTCTGTGCCTGAATAGAGGAATTCTCCCATGGGAAAGGAGGTCCATTGGTTTGGGGCAAGAAGAGTACCTCGAAGAACAAGGTGTTTAGGAGATTTCTCTCTGATCGGCTCCTGAAGACCACCCTCTTCCTCTGGGACTTGTAACCATGGCTTCAAGGCAGTACTCAGTGTGGCAGAGGCACAAAGGCCTTTGCTATATTGTGCTGAAGACAGTGAATCTGAGTTTTGCATGATAAAAAGCACTCAGCGGGAGGTCAATACACCTGGGCTCTTGTCCCATCTTTGTCACTCACAGAGCTATCACCTTATCATGGAGAGTTGACAATTCTCTCAGTTTCTTGCCTCAGTTTCCTCACTTGTAACATTGAGGGGTGGGTGATATCATCTCTGAGTTTTCTCCTTAGGTCTCCCCAGGACCTGGATGAACTGTCCTCAAGGAGTTTCCCTTGGCTCCTGCCTGAAGCTCTCACAGGAACCTGAGGTGATTAGTGTGACTTCCCAGGAAGCCAGGCCTAGACAAAGTAATGAATGCTATGGTTAGGAGAAAAGAGACATCCTGTTCCCAAAAGGAATGTCCCTGTTGTAAATTAGGAAGTTGGCAGTCTTCTTTACAACCTTCTTCATCCATCTTCTTGAGCTCTGCCAGTTCCATGTCACTGACAAGACTAAGAAACTATCCATGGGGTTATACCACTCGCAAACCCTCCTGCAGGCTCCTCTGGACAAATTCTCGCTCAGTTCACTTTCTTCTCTTTGTTACCTAGCACATGCTGTCAGCACTTACTGAGGCCCTCCTGACCCAGGAGCTTCTTCTAGTCTAGTTGGGGACAAAGATGTTGTTATGGATTGAACTGTGCCCTCCCCAAATTTATATGTTGAAGTCTAACCTCCCATACATACCTTAGCATGTGACCTTATTTGGAAATAGAGGCATTGCAGATGTAATTAGCTAAGAGGAGTCATGAGGGTCCTAATCCAATATAACTGGTGTCCTTATAAAAAAGGGGCACCTTGGATGCAGACACACACACAAGGAGAAATCCATGTAAAGAGACATGGAAGAAGACAGCCATCCACAAGCCAGGCAGAGAACTGTGGAGCAGCCCTCACAAGGAAATAACACTGTTGACACTTTATTCTCAGACTTCTAGCCTCCAGAACTGTAAGACAGTACATTTTTATTGTTAAAGCCATCCACTATGTGGTACTTTGTTTTAGCAGTCCTGGAAAACCAGCAAACATGTGTACCTCTAAGCACAAGACAAGCCCATGGCCTAACTGAGAATTCAGCTGCCAAAGAAACAACTAACCCTTTTAAGACTCAGTTTACCATTTATGTAGAGAGTGAAAGGAAGAGTAATCAAAGGTACCAGCTCCTTGTGGCCCTTGCGCAGGGTGTGGTGGCTCAAGCCTGTAATCCCACACTTTGGAAGGCAGAGGCAAGAGGATTGTCTGAGCTCGGGGGTTCGAGACCAGCCTGAGCAAAATGACGAGGCCTTGTCTCTACAGTTAATAAAAAAATTAGTTGGGCATGGTGGCACATGCCTGTGGTTCTAGCTACTTGGAAGGCTGAGGTGGAAGGATCACCTGAACCAAGTTGGTGGAGACTGCAATGGCCATGAGCATGCCACTGCACTCCAGCCTGGGCAACACAGTGAGACTCCGACTCAAAAATAAAAATAAAATGGGACCAGATGCCTGAAACACAAACTATGGGACACCCATTGCTGAGCCGCCAACACTCTGCAGCTAAGCAGTTTTATGGCCTGCAGCGGCATCATGAGGAATGCGACAGAAAGCCTCAGAACTCATCAGAAACTGGGGAGATGAGCAACTGTCTGGGGAAAACTCCCCTGGGAAACAGGGAAGCCACTGAGAAATGCCCTTGAAGCAGCCCCTTGCAAGCGTCCAGTGCTTTCATGTTCTGGGTGGATCATGAGACAGGTGTTCTGCCATGACTCAGATCAGTTGTGGGTCAAGCCTGGCCTGCATGGCCTGTGTGGATATGTGTAGGGTCTCCAGGGAACTATAGCGTAGCCCTTCTCCTATGGCAACCCTTAAGAGGAGAAGACAATAGCATGTCAGGGTTCAGAGCCCAACATCCAGGCTGCACAGAAACTCAGCACAGGGAGGTCAGTGGAACTAGGGGTGCAAAAGGCTTGAAGAAAGTAGCTTCAAATGAGAGGACATAGATGAAATGTGAGCAATTGAAGAGTGAGCATACTGCTTTTATGAAATAATCTTTTTAAACAGTCTTGGCATAGGGTAGATGCAACGTGGAAAATTTAGAACATTTTAAAAAGTATAAAACTCACAGATGTAATAATGAACAAAAGAAGCCAGACACAAAAAGAATACATACTTGATTAGTCCACTGCTATGAGTCTCTAAAATGGGCACACTCATCCAAGAAGAGAAAATGAAAATAGAGGTTGCCCTTTGCAGAGAGGGTAGGGACTGGGAAAGGTCACAAGGGAAACTTTCTGGACAGATGGAGATGCTCTGTACTGTGTTAGAGATAGGAGATACGTGGATGTATTCTTTTTAATTATTCTACAGCCCTTTTTTCTTGCAGTTTATGGAGTTGAGACCAGAAAGAATACACAATTTTGTTGTCTATTTTTTTTGAAGTTTCGATTTCTAAAAACTTCCTGTATCATTGTCTTAGGCAACATTATTATTATTATTATTATTTTTCTGGGTTCCGGCGATCCTTCCACCTCAGGGCAACATTATTTTTAAGTAACTGCCTGGTTTGGGTATACTATGATTTGCATACCATTTTCATGTTGTTGGGCATTTAGGTTGCTTTGCCAGTAATAAATAATACCATGATTAACATCTGTGGCCATACATCTTTGTCTGCATTTCTGATTATTTCTCTAGAAGATTACTGGAAGTAGCATTACTGGGCCAAGAGTATGAATATTTTAAAACCTTCCTGAATGTACTCCCCATGCCCTCACCAGACTTGAGTAGTGTCCTAGTCTTAATCTTGCGTGATGCAGTGGGGAAAGTGGTATTTCATTGTTGTTATTTGCACTTCTGTGATTACTGGTAAAGCTGAACATTTACCCATATGTTGTAAGCCTTTTTTATTTCCTTATCTGTGAGCTGTCTATTTGTGTCCCCTACGCACTTTCCTATGTTGATGTTTTAGTGTTTTTCTTATCAAAGTCAAAACTCTTTAAAGACTGCATCTATTAACTCTGCCTTTGCCACATTTGTGATACTTAGTCCAATTGGTTATTTTGTGAAGCTTTTTAACTTGCATGTCCACACATCCAACTAGTCAGGTTGTTTCCTTTGCTTTCTTTGTCAATACTCCCATGCCTAAGCTCAGGGTAGGATATCTAAGTGGGGCCAACCATGGAATCCAGAGAGAGATAATAGGGCCAAAAAAGAGAGGCTGAGGGAACAGGTTTCTGCTGGAGAGTAGGAAGAAGGGATGTGGGAAGAAGGGGCTGCAGAGACAGAGCTCTTCCTACAGGCTGGGCACAGGCACTGTGTGGTGGGTGGGCAGGCAAGGCATACAGATTTTCAAGCTGAGCTATTCACACACAGACACTGAGCACTCGAAATGTGCCTCATCCCAACTGAGCTGTGCTGTGGGTATAAAGGACATCCAGATTTCAAAGATTTCGTATGAAAAAAAGAATATAATAATGCTTCCATTGATTTCATGTTGAAATGACATTTTGGCTGTATTGAGTTTAATGGAATATATTATTAAAATTAATCTCACTTGTTTTTTTTTACTTCTTTAACATGGCTACCCAAAACTTTCAAATTTCATATGTGACTCACATCCTATTTCTACTGGGAATATCCAGAATAAAGTCAGAGACCAGCCTTCAAAGACTGACTCTGCAGTTTACCAGCTGAGGGTTATGACTGCAGGGTATCTGCACTCTGGCAGACACTGTGCCAGGTGCTTTGGCATGTGTTTCTTCACAAGTCAGGACATGAAAATCCCTGTTGTAGACATGAGGGAACTGAAGCTGATATCTTAAATAATGTGAACGAAGCCATCTTCTAGTGAGAGGCAGGACCAGGATTTCGACTTTGGTCTCATGCTGTTTGTAGCCCATGATGGGTAAGACACTTAATATCTCTGAGCCTCAGTTTTCTTATCTTTAAAATGTGGAAATGTGGGTGTCACAGGTTGGATCCTCTAGGAAGCAGACTCCAAGATGGATATTAGCACATGGGACGTTTATTAGGACATGCTGTCGGGATAGACACTTGTAAGGAAAGGGAAGGAAGCAGGACTGGGCAGAGGGAGAAGTTGGGCTGCCAGGCAGGCAGCAAGGACTTCACTGACCTCACAGAGGGCTCTGGAGCTGGGATGATCTTTCAGAGTGAATCAGGTTGGGGTGAGAAGGCCAGACCTCAGTGCCCACACCAATCAGTGATTGGATGCAGCTTCCCTGTGGGAGGGGCATGACCTGGAGTGTGGCAGCTTGCTTCAATTGAGAAAAGAACAACCACTGAAAGCTGTCAATGAACAACCCTCCAAGTAGCTGGGGAGAAAGTCATTCAGTCAGTCCTGAAGGAAGATCTAGATAACCGGGCACAGCACCCATAGCAATGCACAATAACAATAGCTACATTGCAGGGCCATTTTAGAATCAAATGAGGATATGTTGAGGAGATATATAATGAGGAGCAAACAAGGGCGATCCCCCCCCAGAAAAAACCTAGCATTTATAAAAAATCATGAATTTATTTATGAAACATCATACATTTATTCTTGCATGTTTAAACTTCAGTCACCTTCAAAGTACTCTCCATTTGATGCAATACACCTACTGAGATGCTTTTCTCGCTGCTCAAAACAGTTTCTGAACTCATCAATTTTGATGCCTTTTAATGCTTCTGCCATTTTTTATTTCACCTCTTCCACATTGGCAAAACGTTTCCCTTTGAGGACTTTTTTCATTGGGGGAAACAAAAAAAAGTTGCTCAGGGAGAGATTGGGTGAATAGGGAGGGTAGGGCACGGGGGTCATGCTGTTTTGGGTCAAAAACTGTTGAACACTCATCCAGGTGTGGGCTGGTGCACTTGTAAATAATCCATCTTGAAATGGGCAAATGCATTTTTAAAATTCTCCAAAAAAAATTCACTGGGGCAACCTCTTCAGGTCCCCTCCCACTGTGGAAGCTTTTCTGTCCTCTTAATAAATCCTGCTTTAAAAAAAAATTCACTAAAGTCAAACACAGCCTCTCACAATAACATTAGCTTGTGCACTGATGCTGATGGGTTCCTAGAACACTTACCTAGTGAGAGAAGCCTGTGCTACAAGTGACCCACCCTCCAAAAAGTAATGCTATTTTTTTAGGGGATCCCCTTCATATGTTTTATATATAAAACATATATATAGATATATGCACAACACAGAGAGAGAGAGAGAGAGAGAGAGAGAGAGAGACTGACTTGCTTTGTCGCTCAGGCTGAAATGCAGTGGCATGATCTCAGCTCACCACAGCCTTGACCCTCCTGGGCTCAGGTGATCCTTCTGCTTCAGCCTTCTTAGTAGCTGGGATTACAGGCACATGTCACCACACCTCGCTAAAATTTCTTTTTATTTTTTGTAAGATGAGGTCTCCCTATGTTGTCTAAGCTGATCTCGAACTCCTGGGCTTAAGCAATCCTCCTGCTTCAGCTTCTAAAAGAGCTGAAATTATAGGTGTAAGTATCTGTGTCTGGCCAAGGAGCATATTATATGTGACATATATAATATATCCTTACTTTATATACATGAGGATATATATCTTCAATATAAAGATTAAATGAGGTTATCAAATTAGGAAGTCACTTATCAAAATGTTGTTACTATTATGTTATGTATAAAGTGAGCTATTATAGCCATCATGCATAATAGTGAGCTGTCAGTTGTCTTTAAGAAAGATAACATCATGGTGAGAATGATGTTCAAAGAAGAATAACGTACAAGACAGTCTCTAAATTAGAAATACAAGATAATGAGGCCTCGTGGTGGTCAGGTGTGGTTCATACTTGAAAAAATGAAAACCTAGACCTAGGTCATGGAAATGAACGGAGGGAGAGGGTAACAGAAATTGATGATTGGTTATATTGAAGGAAATAGTTTGAAGACTGAAGTTTCAAACTTGGATGGCAGGAAGTTAAAAGTGTCATTGATAAAGGCAGGGAAATTGCAAAAAGGAAAGGGGTTTTATCTATCTATCTATCTGTCTGTCTATCTATCTATTGAGTCAGAGTCTCACTCTGTTGCCCAGACTGCACTGCAGTGGCACGCTTGGAACCACCGCAGCCTCAAACTGCTGGGCTCAGAGGATCCTTCTGCCTCCTCAGCCTTTCAAGTAGCTGGAACTACAGGCATGCACTACCATGCTAGTCTTAATTTTTGATTTATTGTAGAGACAAGGTCTCAGCAAGTTGCCAAGGCTGGTCTTGAATCCCTGAGCTCAGGCAATCCTCTCACCTCAGCCTCCCGAAGTGCTGGGATTACAGGCTTGAGTCACCACACCTAGCCAGGAAAGGGTTTTTAAAAGAGTAACAAATTACATTGTGAGCAGCTTAAAAAAAAAAAAGTCTCAATGTTGTCTCTCAGAGTGTGGTTAAAAGCAGCTGACAAAGGTAAACATACCCTGCAAAGGACAGTATCTTCTTACCAAATTTGCTGTTAAAACCTGCACTCAAAATAGCTAGAAAATATTCTTCTGGGAGTAATCTTACTCAATTACAGCTGACCTTTGAACAACACAGGTTTGAACTGTGTGGATCCACTTATACGAAGATTCTCTTCCACCTCTGCCAGCCTTGAGACAGCAGACCAACTCCTCCTCCTTCTCTTTCTGCTCTTCTTCCTCCTCGGCCTACTCAATATGAAGATGAAGATGATGAAGACCTTTAGGATAAAGACCTTCATCCTAAAGATAGTCAGTTAATGAATAATAAATATATTTCCTCTTCCTTATAGTTTTCTTAATAACATTTTCTTTGATCTAGCTTACTTTATTGTAAGAATATAGTACATAACACATACAACAGACAAAATATGTGTTAATCAACTATGTTATCAGTAAGGTTTTTGGTCAACAGTAGTCTATTAGTAGTTGAGTTTTGGGGGAGTCAAAAGTTATAAGGGAATTTTCGACTGTGCATGGGGTCTGTGTCCCTAATCCCCATGTTGTTCAAAGGTCAGCTATAATCTATATCTTGCTTTTTTCCAAAAAGAATTTAGGTTGACTCACAAAAAATGTGTACAATATATCAAAGGAACATAAATCAATAGTAGGCAAGAAAGGGGAGGTAAAAAGAAAAATGAGAATGGGAACATAAACAGAGCCAGGAATGTGACCTATACATGCAAAAATGCATGTCCAGAATTTCTATGCCCTTGCTGAGGGGTGGCTTTAAACCTTTTAGCACCCAAGAGTGAAAAGATGTGAAAGAACTCGATAAGTCAGAGAAAGACCATGGGAGTTGGGATGGGTGTGGAAGGAGCTGTAGAATACAGAGAAAAGAGGCAGAGTCTCATGATAGGCTTTTACAAAAGAATCAGCATATGGGAAACAAAAACTTTGCCACCTCTAGATGGTGATATATTAAGCTGGCTAAAGAGAAGTGTTAAGATTGATAATATCTGACATTTATACAGAATCTGGAGGACAGATTGCACAGGGAAATACATGCTTCTGCAAATGGCACTAAGTCCTCCAGGCACCACAGCACCAAGACTGCTAGGGTGGGAAGTAGGAACATCACTGTGACCTACACATGTGGGTGCAGATGGACTGGAAGCTATTCATTCAAACACAAACTGTACCATGAGACTGAGCTCATCCTCTTTACTGAAAAAAATAATCACTTTTCAGGTTCAAGTAGTGGCACAGTAGGTCATTTAGACCAACCTCCCAACAAAGGTAATTAATGGAGGACAACACAATCATCTTTAATGCAGAGAATGAAATAATTGTTTACATAGAAAATCAACAGTAGAATCCACAAATGCTACTAGACCTAGTGAGTGAGCATAGCAAGGTTGTGAGATACAAGATCAATATACAAAAGCAATTGCATCTCTATATACAAGTCATAATCAGAAATTGCAGATTTTAAAGACCAGCACATTTGCAACAACATCAAAAAATGAAATATTTAGAGATAAATCTGAAAAATGATGTGAAAACATACACACCAAAAGCTACCAAATATCTCTGAGAGATAGTAAAGATCTGAATAAGTGCAGAGATACCTGGTGTTTATGGGTCAGAAGGCTTAACATTGTTAACATGTCAATTGTCCCCAAATTGATCTAGAATCAAAGCAATCCTAATCAAAATCCCAGATAATTCTTTTGAAGAAATTAACAAAATGGTTCTGAAGAACCAAAAATAACTGAAGCAAATCTGAAAAAGAAGAATAAAGTTAAAGGACTAACAATGCCTGATTTCAAAAGAAACTTTAGGGACAATGATGGATATATACAATATCTCCATGGCTTCAGGAATATATACATATATCAAAATGTATTAAGTTGTACACTTTAAACATATGTAGCTTATTGAATGACAATTATACCTCAGTAAAGCTGCTTTTAAAAAGTTTTAAGACACTGAAAGAAAAAAAAGAGGGAGAAAACACTACCTTGGTCCCAGACCTTCCCTAAGTGTGCAGGCTCAGTTTTTAAAGACTCGTGGACAACTCGAGCTGAATTCATGTGTTAAAGCTATGTCTTAGCTCTCTGTACACCTCTTACCCAAATCATCCAAGACGATAAATTTATTTCCCAACAACCAGAACAGAGAACCCTTAGAGAGAGAAATAAAGAAATTTAGTGTTCTCTGCCTCTCATAACTAAAAGCTGTGGGTTCATTTCAAAGAATGTGATTCTGTGCATTTATTGCAGATACCTCCTTCTTGCCATTTTTCATTTCTCCATTCATTTGACACATATTAGTTGGGTATCTAGTACTTATGTGGCCTTATCATAAGCCAGTAAGGATACAGACATGAATAAGACAGGCACAATCAGGGTTGCCTTATGACTTTTGTGGGTCCTAGGCACTTTTACCTGTTTGAGTTTCTTATTCCTTAAAAAAAATTAAATCTATAATGGCAAAAACATAGAACCAACTGTGCTGTCCATCAAAAGAGGACTGGATTTTTAAAATGTGGTACATATACACAATGAAATATTATGCAGCCATAAAGGACAAAATTATAAACTTTGCAGCAACTTGGATGGACTTAGAGGCTATAATACTGAGTGATCTATCACAGAAACAAAGAACCAAGTATCACATGTTCTCACTCATAGGCGGACCTTAAACAACTATCATTATACTATAAGAAAAGGATTGGCACTGGGCTCGGTGGCTCAGCCTGTAATCCCGCGCCTTTGGGAGGCTGAGGTGAGTGGATTGCCTGAGCCCGCGGGTTCGAGACCCGCCTGGGCAGTGAGACCTCATCTCTACTATAAATCAAAAAATCAGCCGGGCGTGGTAGCGCGCGTCTGTAATTCCGGCTACTCGGAAGGCTGAGGCGGAAGGATCGCCGGAGCCCAGCAGGTAGAGGCTGCAGTGGCCGGGAGCGGCCACTGCACTCCAGTCTGGGTGACAGAGTGAGACTCCAACTCAAAAAAAATAAAAATAAAAGGATTGGCAATAGTGGGATACTGCCAGGAGAGGGTGGGGGCAGGATTGGCAGAAGTGGGAAACTGTCTGTTGGGAGTGGGGCACACTTCATCAACAAGGGTACCTGCATAATGAACATTTGTATACCTAACTCTGAATTGTGTCCCACATATTTAAAATAAAAAATTCTTTTAAAAAGAAAAAATTAAGTCTAAATTTTATGACAGTGTTGGCATAAAGACAAATGTAATCCAGGCTGAATTTAATTATTATATCTCTATTATTACTACATTCAATTTTTAACTGATTTAAAGAAAAATTGAAATTAAATGCTTTTGCTGACTCCCAAAATTATCATGTCCCCTAGGCACTGTGCCAATGAGTAAGTTGGCCCCAGGCATAGTCCTATCATACATAATCTGCTTCCTAGTAGAGGAAGCAATTTTTGAAGAGGTACTCACACTAATAACTAATAAACTACAGATGTTCTAGGCAAAGGGCTAAGCAAACAAAGAGCGAAGGAGTTTAACTAAAAGATCAGTGGTTGCAGCCTAATCAAAACTAAAGAAGTAAACCAAAGTTGAATTATGTAGAATTCTGGTCTTTTGTCTTGGCACTTGTGAGAAGCCACTGAAGTACATCAAAGGATACAATTAGCAGAGTGAAATGGCAAAACAAAAATAGTAGAAACTATTTTGCAAATTATATATCCGATAAGGAGTTAATATCCAGAATATATAAAGAACTCTTACAGTTCAACAGCAAAAACCTGATTTAAAAACTGGCACAATGACTGGGTGTGGTGGCTCACACCTGTAATACCAGCACTTTGATAGGCCAAGGCAGGAAGATTGTTTGAGGCCAGGAGTTCAAAACTAGGAGTTTGAGACCAACCTGGGCAACAAAGTGAAACCCTGTCTCTACAAAAAATAGAAAATGAGCTGGGTATTGTGGTATGTGCATGTAGTTCCAGCTACTCAGGAAACTGAGGCAGGAAGATCGCTTGAGTCCAGGAGTTCGAGGCTTTAATGAGCAATGATTGTGTCCAGCCTGGGTAACAAAGAGAAACCCTGTCTAAAAAATATATTTGAAAAAATTAAAATTGGGGCTGGGCATGATGGCTCAAGCCCATAATCCCAGCACTTTGGGAGGTGGAGGAAGAAGATTGTTTGAGCTCAGGGTTTCGAGACCAACCTGGGCAACTTGGTGAGACTTCGTCTCTACAATAAATCAAAAAATTAGTCGAGTGTGGTGGCACACGCCTGTAGTCCCAGCTACTTGGAAGGATGAGGCAGAAGGACTGCCTGAGCCCAGCAGGTCGAGGCTTCAGTGACCATGAGCATGCCATTGTACTCCAGCCTGGGTGACAGAGTGAAACTCCAACTTAAAAAAAAAAAAAAAAGACAAAGAACTTGAATTGACATTTCCCAAAAATATACAAAGAACAAATACATAAATAAAAAGATGCTCAACATCACTAATTACTAGGGAAATGCAAATCAAAACCACAATGAGATATTACTTTACACCCATGAGGATGGTTATCATTAAAACAAAAGAAAGTAACAAATGTTGACAAGCAGGTGGAGAAATTGGAACTCTTGTGCACTGTTGGTGGGAAGGTAAAATGGTGCAATTGCTATAGAAAATATTATGGCAGTTCCTCAGAAGATTCCTTAGAATTATCACATAATCCAGCAATTCTACTTCTAAGTACATACCCAAAAGAATCGAAAGCAGAATCTCAAAGAGCTATTTGTAAACTCATGTTCATAGCAGTATTATTTATAATAGCCAAAAAGCTGAAACAACCCAAGTGTCCATCAACAGAAGAATGGATAAACAAAATGTATGTTAGGCATACAGTATAATATTATGCAGCTTTTAAAAAGAAGAAAAATTCTGGCACATGCTACGATATGGACAAAAGTTGATGATATTATAATAAGTAAAAAAAATAAAGTCACAAAGAGACACTGCATGATTCTACTTAAGCAACATACTTAGTCAAATTCGTAGATACAGAAAATAGAATGCTGATTGCCAGGAGCTGGAGGGAGAGGGGAATGGGGAATTGTTGTTTAGGGAACAAAGAGATTCAGTTTTGAAAGATGCAAAAGATCTGAGGATTGGTTGCACAACAATGTGAATATACTTTAATAAACCGTACACTTAAAATGGTTAAGATGGTACATTTTATGTTGTGTGAAATAAATAAATAAAGCTATTAAAGCTGAGCACTGGGGATACTATAATACAATTAAGATCCTTTTTTTAAAAGTCTTGCTCTGAATTTTGTGGAAAGAATGAAAGCATACAAGAATGAATCCAGGGAACTCTCCCAGAAAGACGTTGCAGAAGCCCAGGTGGGAGAAGTGATTTGACTAGACTTGACTAGAAATGAGGTGATTTTAAAAGACAGAAGAGATTAATAGAAATTAGTGAATAAGAGCGATACTTAGGATTTAGAATCCATAGAACTTGGTAATTGACAAAGTATGGAAATTGAGAAAAGAAAGATATCAACGGTGACTCATTGTCAATCATAACTGATTTTGACATGAACAATTGAGTGACTGGTGGTGCCATTTATCTAGTCAGGAAGCTCTAGAGAAGAAGCTTTAGTGGAGAAGAGGATGAAATTCCATTTGGGACATACTGAGTTTGAGGAACCTGTGAGATCCAAGTGTAAAAGTTGAGTTGGCACCTGAAAATATAGATCTACAGTTAACAAGAATCAAGCTGGAGATACATCAAAGAAAAGATGTTTTTAAGTAGTGGATATGAATGTAAAGCTAGGCAGATTGTTTTAGAAAGAGAAGAGAATCTAGAACTGAACTCTGAAGAATTCCTGGAAGTTAAGATCAGGAATAGAAAAGGTCAGTACTGCTATCTCATATTTTTTGCCGGTGAGTTGAGTTCTTTGGGTATTCTGGATATTAATCCCTGGTTGAATGAATAGTTTGTAAATATTTTCTCTTAATCTAGGGGTTGTCTCTTTATTATGTTGATTGTTTCATTTAGTGTGCAATAGCTTTTTACATCTGTGGTCAGATTTATTCTCAGAAGTTTTATTTATTTTTTGTATATTTTTTATTTGTTTTTCATAGCTATTGTAAATGTTTCCTTAATCTCTTTTTCAGCTACTTCATTATTGACATATAGAAGTGCTACTGATTTTTGTATGTTGATTTTGTATCATGCAACTTTACTGAATTTATTTATCAGTTCTAAAAGGGTTTTGTGCTGGATTCTTTAGAATTTTTTAAATTTGATATAATGATATAATCCCTTTTGTCTAGTTTTGTTTCTTGTACCGTTGAAGTCTTACTCATAAAATGTTTGCCCAGACCAATGTCAAAATGTGTTTTCCTCTAAGTACTTTTATAGCTTTGGGTCTTACATTTAAGTCTCTAATCCATTTTGAGTTGATTTTTGCATATTGTGAGAGATAGGGGCCTACCTTTATTCTTCTGCATGTGTATATCCAGTTATTCCAGCATCATTTATTGAAGAGGCTGTCCTTTTCCGACTGCATGTTCTTGGCCCCTTTGTCAAAAATTGGTTGGATGTAAATATGTGGATTTATTTCTGGATTATCTATTTGTCTGTGGATTTATTTTTAATACCAGTTTAATGCTGTTTTGATTATTATAGCTTTGTAGTATATTTTGAAGTAAGGTAGTGTGATACCTCTAGCTTTGTTATTTTGGCTGAGAATTTCTTCAGCTATTCAGGGTCTTTTGTCATTTCAAATGAATTTTAAGATTTTTTTTCTATTTCTGTGAAGAATGTCTTTGATATTTTGGAGGGAATTGCGTTGAATCTGCAGATCACTTTGGGTAGTATGATCACTTTTACAATATTAATTCTTCCATAAACATGGGATGTCTTCTCATTTTTTTGTGTTCTTTGAGTTTCTTTCACTGGTGTTTTCTACTTTTCATTGTAGAGCTCTTTCACATTCTTTGCTAAGTTTATTTCTAGATGTTTTATTTATTCTTTATAGCTATTGTAAATGTGATTGCTTTCTTGATTTTTTTTCAGCTAGTTCATTATTGGTGTATAGAAATGCTACTGATTTTCATATGTTGATTTTGTATTCTGCAACTTTACTGAATTCATTTATCAATGCTAATAATTTTGGTGAAATATTTATGTTTTTATTATGTCATCTAAGGATATAAATAGACATTTCTCAATAGAAGACATACAAATGGCCAAAAAGCATATGAAAAAATGATCATTATCAAGGAAACGCAAGCCAAAACCACAGTGAGAGAGCATCTCACACCAGTTAGAATGACTATTATGAAAAAGTAAAAAAATAAATGCTGGCGAGGATGCAGAGCAAAGGGAACTCTCGCACACTGTTGGTGGGCCTGCAAATTAGTAAAGCCACTATGGAAAACAGTATGGAGGTGACTCAAAAAACTAAAATTGAAACTAGCATATGATCCAGCAACTCTCTACAATGTATTTATTCAAAGAAAAAGAAATCCATGTATTAAAGAGGTGCCTGCACTAACCTGTTTATTGCAGCACTATTCACAATAACTGCCAATACATGGAATCCAGCTAAGTGTTCATCAGCAGATGAAAAGATAAAGAAAACATGGTACATATGCACAATGGAATATTATTCAGCCACAAAGAAGAATGAAATTGTTGCTGTCATTTGCAGCAACGTGGATGAGCCTGCAGGACATTATGTAAAATTAAATAAGTCAGGCACAGAAAGATAAATACTTCATGTTTTCATGTGAGAGCTAAAAAAGTTGAACCATAGAAGTAGACAGTGAAACTGTGGTTATTATAGGATAGGGAGTGGAGAATAGGGAGAATAGGTTAATGGACACAAAATTACAGCTAGATAGAAGGATAAATTCTAGTGTTCTACAGTACTATAGAGTGACTATGGTTAACAATAATCTATTGTATATTTTCAAATAGCTAAAAGAGAGAATGTTGAATATTTCCAACACAAACTACAAATGGTTGAGGTGATGGGTATGCTAATTGCCCTGATTTCATTATATACTGTATACATGTATCAAAATATCACATGTACTCAATAAATATGTACAACTATTACATGTCAATTAAAATGTTATTAATTTTGTTTTTAAAAATGAAGAAATGGAGGCTCTGAGAGATTAAGTAACTTGCCCACACAATCCTGGGACAGGATTTGGACCTGAAACCTTCAACCACCATCCTCCTCCTGCCAAAAAAAAAAAAATGCAGGAGAGGCCCCAGGGAGCTGCAGCCTGAGCTGGCCCTGGATGTCTCTCCTGGCTCCTGTCCAACAGCTATCTCCTAGAGCAAGTTCCCTTCTCTGACTATGACATAGTCTCTTCATATGCAAAATGGAGAAAATGTGACATCCTTTTCCTAGTGTACAAAGTTGTGGTGAGAATCAGATGACTCACAGACATAAGTCATCTGTCAACTGTGAAATATTGTCTGTGGGGCTATATTCTCTGTGCCCTGTCTCCAAATGAGGAGATTCTTCTCATGGTTGGCCTAGGACAATCTCAAAGGCAAAGGTCACAATCTTCCCATCAATCTAGACCAACAACCTAGTTAATCAATTCCACCTCAAACTCACTTCCTCGTGTTTACCTTTCTCTCTAAACATAGACCCAGCCTAGCTCCCAGTCCCTGCCGGACCTATTCTCCCCCCCAGCTGGGGCCAACAGATCCATGCCTACAGGCCAGACCCTTTTCTACTAGGCAGGCACTTACCGAATGTCCTGTGTGGGAAATTGAATCTTT
This sequence comes from Carlito syrichta, assembly GCF_000164805.1. Taxonomy (NCBI): domain Eukaryota; kingdom Metazoa; phylum Chordata; class Mammalia; order Primates; family Tarsiidae; genus Carlito; species Carlito syrichta. The sequence goes on along the minus strand of NW_006948968.1, from coordinate 387,765 downwards.
ATCCTAAAAACTGCCTTGTTTTTGGCAGAACCCCACCTCATTGCCAGGACTGGAATCAAGCCAGAGGCAGGAACCTGCAACATGATGCTACCACCCAGGCTGGACTTCTGAGAGTCATCCAGCCCTTAGAATTGCTGATCATTGGACCCTGCCCACTGCCCTAACTATAGTCTGAGGCTGGTCACGTGCTTAGACCACCCCCTTTTCTTAGAATCACAAACCTACTGGCTTCTAAGTGCTGTTACCCAAGCTATCCATCCTCCAGCAGCCTCAGCTGGGCTTGCTCCCTACCAAACACCCTCATCATCCACCAGTACCTTTCTTCCCACAGCCTTTTTTTTTTTAGTCAGAGTCTCACTCTGTTACCCAGGTTGGAGTGCAGTGGCACACTCATGGCTACCGCAGCCTTGATCTACTGGGCTCAGGCGATCCTTCCACCTCAGCCTTCCAAGTAGCTGGTGGTTCACACCACCATGCCCAGCTAATTTTTTTTTTCTTTATAGTAGAGACATGATCTCGCCAAGTTGCCCAGGTTGGTCTCAAACCTCTGGTTTCAGGGCATCCTCTCGCCTCCACCTCCCAAAGTGCTGGGATTACAGGCATGCACTACCACACCTGGCCCACAGTCACTTTTTCTAGACCTTCATCCCCAGTATACATGTTTCCCAAGATTTCACACTGACGTAAATTCTCTTCTCTGAATAAACTGGCCTTTGAAGTCTCATCCACTCCTGGGGTTTTGAGTAACAGCCCCAGGAGGAAGAGGCTCACAGATACAAAGATCATTTTCAAGTTAAAATTACCAGGGACCAAGACTGATGGGCAGAGGAGGAAGGAAGAAAGAATGGAAGTCCAGAAGAAAGCTAATTCCCCAGGAAGGCTTGCCCTGCCCCTCAGCAGATGAGGAAAGAGCCCAGCCTCTATCCTCTCTGAATCCTACCAGTCCTGGGCACCCTGCCAGGCATAGAGGTCTAGAGTCTTTGCTGGGTGAATTAATGAATGGACAAACAGGTTGTCCTTCCCTTTCTAGTCTTAGAGTGTTTTCTGAGGCTGTCCCCTCTCTTGATATGGGGCATACACAAGGCCAGGAGAAGAAATATCTAGTTAAAGCTAACCAAGTGCAGAGAGGAAGCCTTATATTTCCTGTGAGATCTGCCCAGGAACACATTGTAAGGTGTTTCCTCCGAGAATTCGCTTTGCCTCTTCAGGAGACCAAGAGAGGTAAGAATGAATACCCAGACTTTGAAACAGTACCTGGCTCCTGCAGTCTCCCTATGAGGCCTTGGGTCTCACTAGCTTTTGTTTTGTGCTTATGCCACACTATTACCTACGTTTATCGACAGGCACTGTGTTGAGCAAGACTTGACCTTTATTATTTTAATTTAATCCTCCCAAAGACCTCCTGAGACAGGCAGTACTATTTTCTCCATTTTACAGATAAGAAAACAGAGGTATGAGATTAAGCAACTTAGCCAGGATTCCATAGCTAATAAAAGTGACAGACTCATTTTTTTTTCTTTTTACTGAAATGATGTTATTTCATCTCTAGACTATCAGAATTAGCCCACATGCTCAGCGCTGCTGTAATGTGTTATTTTCAAATCTAGCAATGAACCAGAGAATGGTAGAAGGGGAAGAGCCTTTGAGATAAATTAGTCCAGCCCAGAGTAGGGCAGGAAGGGAGAGGAAGGCTGGGTACACAGGCGGCAGATCCTCCCCTGCCTGTTTATTCTGCTCCTAAAATAAAACAGAACAAAAGACAGGAAAGTCATTGCAGTGGCGAATTCAGTGTCTCCCTCCTAACTCCCTGTGATGTTATAATTCTAGGACCCATCTCTTGCAGTAAGAGGAAGCTGAGATCCTTCGGCTGATGGATGGGAAACTGTGAAATATTATGTGTGGGGCTATAATCTCTGTGCACTGGTCCCCAAATGAGAAGATCCTTCCCACTTTTGAAAGTGGAAGTGGGCAGGAAGCGTTGTGGTTCCTCCCACCCAGCTGTGGGTCCTTTCCCAGAGCCCTTCTCCCCGATGCTGCCAGCCTGCAGACAGCAAATCTAGGAGCCTGGGGCCTTCCTGGGATTGGCTCACAGGGAAGACAACCCTGTCCTTCAGCAAACCCACGCCTTCCATTTGCATCTCGAGTTGGCATCTTCTGTTGCTCTTCATGGTGACTTCATTTTTCACTTTTGGCTAAAAATGGACCTCTGATGATTTATTCAGTCCTGGGTGTTGACAAGCTGAAGAAGTTGTGTGGGGCCTGCTGCCAGGCACTCGGTGACAAAGCATGACTCACCACTCCTAGGTCAGTGGGGGGAGACGAGAGGCAGGGGAACCAGCTGACAATATTTGCTGCTTTGTCACCAGGCCTTCTGCCCTCTTCTGAGAGCCAGCTACAGCCTGGGAAATAAAAGAGACACCCTAGAACCCTGTGACGAAGACAGGACAGGCAGCCCACAGGTCTGTCACATCTCAAGGCTGATTCTGTGTTTTGTTTCCCACCCCCAGTGCCAAATGCTAAGCTGCCTTTCAGAGAGAGCTCTAAAAAGGAACGAGAGCCCAGCCTTCCTTGAATCCCCCAATCATATATTCATACACACACAAAAAGAGCCTTAGAAGTCATTTAACTCAATCTTCTCATCTTATGGAAAGGAATTTGAGGCCCATGGAGGTCAAGCAACCCGAGTGAGTTCACAAAGTGAGTTAGGGCTGGAGTCAGTGCTAGAACCTGGGTTTTCTGTGCTCAGCCCTGTGCTCATCTGCTCACCAAGATATGAGAATTAAACTTGCACTCCTGCATGAATGAGGCTCACTCTTCCATGAACCAGGACAAAAAGGGCTAATCTTTAAGGAGAGCTGACTGCTAGAATTTCAGCTGTGCCCTGTGTTCCTTTCTCAGGTAGTCTCTGTATTTGGCAGACTGCCTCCTCTCAGTTTGTAGGGATCCCTGGAGTCCTTGGGGATCAGGGTGAAGAACCCTCTCTCACAGAAATGATATATCACTCTGCAGGAAAGTGTAAACTGAGGATGATCCAAAGACAATTTCTTGGCTTAGACAAGAACAAGTTATCCTTAGGAAAGTTGATTGTATTCCATCTGGCTGCTCAGTGACCCCATTTCTCTTTTTCTCTCTATTGACCTTCTGAGTAAATAATTTGTTAGCTCAGAGGAGACTCAAGCTCATGAAATCAGTAAATGAAAAAGAACTGCAAAATTCCTCCAGTCTGAACCTCCTACACTCAACCAGGAACCCCCCTGCAGGACCCCTTGACTGACACCACCCACAGCTTGAACACCAAGAAGGATTGTTAGGGGACTGGACAGGGTGAGGGAAAATGGATGGAGCAAGCGACGCAGCACCGCCAGGGCTGGCAAGCTGGAGGTGCCGCGCTGTGAACCCAGAGATCCGAGTAAATGCAAAGAATTGCAACACACAAAGAGGTTAAGAAAAAGAAAAGTTTATTTAAAAGTAAATTAGAGAGAGAAAGAAAAGAGAGAGAAGATTCACCTCCCCAAGGTGGGGGAGGGGGACCAAAGCCAGGAAGCATGGTGACAGCCATGGCTCAAAGAGCACATGGCCACACCAGACTCTAGCAAGGCAATGGCTACTGGTTGCTTGTGGTTGAGTCCTTTTAACCATTCCCCTTGATGGGGAAGATCATTAGGGTGATCACAAAGGGACAGGCAAGTGCAGGTACTGATGATGTCAGGTGATGGACAGCTGGCAGATGGGTGGGTTAGTCATGTGATTGCTGCCATGATGGGGCTTATCTGGGTCACTAGTTCACAGAGGGCTGATTAGGTCAACCCTGGGGATTGGATTCCTGCAAGAGACTTGTTAGACATTTGCAGTTCACAAACTCAAACATTTGCAACTCACAAACTCTTATGACTTTGGCCTTGACAAGGAATCAAAAGTCTACTAGAGATTATTACCTAAACCACGAATGGTTGGGCTGTCCTGGTCTTGCATCTGAAAGAGATTTGCCTAGGGGGGATGGGATAGGCTGCTGTTTGTCCTGCAGTAGAATGTCTGAATGCTTTCTAATGGTTATGCTGAGGCAAAAAGACTAAGGAATAAGCTAAGTTTCTTCTAGGTTTCTATAAGTACCTTTAAAGGATGAGCAACTCCTCCTCCCTCCCTGATGGCCACTTCTGTAGTTGGATAGGTCCAAGCCATAGAAATGGAGCTTGATGGGAATCAGCTACTCCATGATGCCAGTTTTGCCCATTAGGCTGATATAAAGCAAGTGTCATCCCTTCTTTAGACCACAATTTGTGTCTTTCTCATGACTTGCAGTGACAAGCCAAAGCAGGCAGAATTATTCTTAACCCTCCAAAGACTGAGTGTCCAGTTGGTGTGCTAGACAGCACTCCTACTCAATTTTGTTTTCCCATCCAGTTACCATAAGTTTAAAAAAAATTCTTGCCCACCTCCCCTAGGGATATTGGGTAAGGAAGAAAGAGCAATGCTGAACCTATCCATTTGCTTCTTGATAGCAATTCTGGAAAAAGGTCTGAGGAAGAGGCTGAATGCCATCTGAGGTACTCTGCAATTAGCCTCTTTCTTCCTCTTCCCCTTAGCATTAAAGTAGACCAGGATGTTTGTGGATAAACTCGTCATTTGCCATTTAATTCCTTTTGGAAACCATATGTGAACTTCATCCAGTCTAAGGCGAACACCTCAGCTCTTTTGTTACCTGGCAGTAAATTCCAACCTTAGAGCTAATCCAAGCTGTCAATGCATCTTCAAAAGTATCTAAGTGGTTATACAAGAAGCCTGGGAAAACTGCTCAAGGCAGATGGGGAGATCTGGACCAGACCTGTCCAATAGAAATATAACGTGTGTCATATAGGTATATATGGGCATACTTCATTATTGTACTTTGCTTTATTGTATTTCCCAGATATTGTGGGGTTTGGGGGGATTTTGTTATTGTTATTGTTTTACAGATTGAAGGTCTGTGGCAGCCCTGTGTCCAGCAAGTCTGTTGTTGCCATTTTTCCAAAAGCATGTGCTCATTCTGTGTCTCTGTGTTACATTTTGGTAATTTTCACAATGTTTTAAACTTCTTAATACTCAGTATACCTGTTATGGTGAACTGTGACCAGTGATCTTTGACATTACTGTTGTAATTGTTATAGGGTACCATGAAATGCACTCAAATAAGACACCAAACTTAATAAATATTGTTTGTGTTCTGGACTTCACTGACCAGCTGTTCTCTGTCTTCCTCACTCCCCTTGGGCTTCTCTATTCTCCCTGACACAAGAATATTAAAATTAAGCCAATTAATAACCTTACTGCGGCTGTAGTGTTCAAGTGAAGGAAGAGTCATATGTATTATCTCATTTTAACTCAAAAGCTAGAAATATTCCCAGTGTGGAATACATGTTGAAAGCCGAGATTGGCCAAAAGCTGGGCCTCTTGTACCAAAGAGTTAGCCAAGTTGAAAATGCAAAGGTAAAGTTCTTAAAGGAAATTAAAAGTGCTCCAAACACATGAATGATAAAAAGGGAAGCAACCTTATTGCTGAAATGGAGAAAGTTTGAGTGGTCTGGATAGAAGATCAACCCAGCCACAATATTCCATTAAGCCAAAGCCTAATCCAGAACAAGGCCTTCAACATCGATGCAAGACCCTCCACCAGCAAAAAGACCATAACTTGCTGAAGTCTCAGATGATCATTAGGATTTTTCAGCTATAAGGTATTTTTAAAGTTAAGGTACATATATATTTTTTATATATAATGCTATTATGCTCTTTATAGACAGTACAGTATAAACATACTTACAATATAGTGTAAACAAAAATTTTTTTTAGTTAGAGTCTAACTCTGTTGCCCAGACTGGAGCACAGTAGTGTACTCACAGCTACCACAGCCTCAACCTGCTGGGCTCAGATGATCCTTCTGCCTCAGCCTTTCAGGTGACTGGATCCACAGGCGCACATTACCATGCCCGGTTAATTTTTTGATTTATTGTGGACACAGGTCTTGCCATGTTGTCCAGGCTGATCTTGAACTCCTGGGCTCAGACAATCCTCTTGCCTCCGTCTCCCAAAGTGCTGGAATTACAGGCATGAGCCATTACAGCCAGCTTAAACATAACTTAAATGTTTGAGAAAGCAAAAATCGGTGTGACTCACTTTATTGCAATATTTGCTTTATTGCAGTGGTTTGGAACTTAACTTCCAATATATTTGAGGTATTCCTGAGTAGCTACATTTGAAAAAGGAAAAAGAAACAGATCAATTTAATTGTAATAATATGTATTTAACCCAATATATCCAAAGTATCATTTCAACAGTAGCCATATTTTAACACTATTAGTGAAATATTTTGCATTGTTTCACACTAAGTCTTCAGAAAAGCTACATGTCTTTTAAGTGTTTCATAGTCACCTGTGGCAGATCTAGGTACTTCTGAGTTTGAGAAGTAATATTTGGATATGAAGCAGTTTAAAATCTTATTCCTGGTATTCCCCTAAACTGGAGCCACACTTTCCTCCACCTCACTACAGAATTTGTCAAATCCTTGCCCCAAAAGATTTTTGTTCAGGTCATTTTTTTTCTTGTTTCCTAGGAAATATAAAATGTTCATTTTGAAATAAAATATTCCTGAACTTTTAGGCACATGTCAGATATTAGCTCCCATAATTATTTTAAACAAATCTTTGTAGTAAGAGAATCAAGTGTACAAAAAAATGTGAGGCCATTTTCTTTTTCCCAAATATATCTGATTCAAGCAGCTCTGGCAGGTCTCCATTATGTGACTCTGATTTCTTCTGTCCCTGTCCCCAGAGCAGCCATCTCCTATCTTCTGTCCATTAACATCCCAGCACACCGCCAATCATGCCTTTGACTACTATAAGAAAGCACTAAGGGACTCTAGTTCTTTTAACTGGAATGATAAATTTAAAACCTACTTTGCATGAGGAAAGTATTGTACAAGTATTTGTTTACTTAATTTTTAAGGCCTTATATTACTATCTCTATTTTAAAGTTTAAAGAAATTGAGTTTCTAAAGTTAAATAACTTACCCAATGCCATACTGCTAATCACTCTATATTCCTTTAAAAGTTGGCATTGGAAGACTGATATCTGAACCAATTTGCAATGTTGATGGCATTGTAAATTGGTTCAATCTTTTCTGAGGTTAACTTGGAAATGTGTAACAGTAATAAAATGGTCCATGCCCTTTTATGCAATGATATCAGAATTCAATCTGAGAGAATAGATAAAATATACATGCACACACACATCAACTTGTGCAAAGATGTTTATGACAGAGAAATACTCAAAAAGCAACAACAAATAATCCAAACTTCTTCACTCATTTAGCAAACATTTGCTAAGTACCTTCTATGTGCTGAGCATAATTCTAACAGCAAGGATTCAGCACTGCAGAAAAAACGAAAAGGACAAAGATGATTCCTGCTCTCATGAAGAAGTTTCGTGCACAGCTATCTTAAGAGCACAAGAGAGGAAAGAATAATAAGAGCCACTTACAAGATTTTTAATTGCTGAGTTGCCACATTAAAAAGGCAAAATGAAACAAGAGAAATGGCTTGATAATATAGCTATTTAATCCAATAGATCCAAAATATGATTTCAACATGTAATCAAACATAAGCAATCAGTTAATAGGATATTTTGCATTCTTTTTTTATTATTTACATTTGTTAATTATTATTTTAAAGATGTGGGATACAGTTAGGTAAACAAGTGATCATTTACATTCTTTCATACTAAATCTTTTAAATCCAGTGTCTATTTTACACTTGTAGGACATCTCAATTTAAACACAAAATTTGCATCATAAATACTAAATTTGTATTTAGATTTTATAAAATTTACCATTACAAAAGTAGACTCACATAACCAAGGTGTTCTAAGCATGCTTAAAAGTCTCCCAACAATTCAATCCAATGCCAAAAATAATTTTCTTTTAATATCTGTATCCACTATGACTAAAATAGTTCATCTTTTTTTAGAAGAATGGGTTTGACTTTGGAGAAAAAGTGTATCAGTTTCATAGTGACTTTTGTCCAAGTTAGGTAAAGTCACTAATTCTTGGGTCAGCTCAGTCTCATAGGCATAAATTCAAAGGGATATGATATAAACCAAAAAACAAAACAAAAACAAAAACACTAAATGTATCAATATCAACAAAGTGTTCTTCAAGTATTTCTTATAGTCTTTTTCAATTTGCATAATATTCTGGGACTCTTCCCCCTCCCCCTCTGGAGAATACCAAAATCTACGGATATTCAAGTCCTTGATATAAAATGATGCAGTATTTGCATGCAACCTATTCAACATGTATATGGTTTAGGTCATGTCCACATTACTAATAATACCTAATACAATATAAATGCTATGTAAATAGTTGTATAGTATATCATTTTTAATTTGTTTCTGTTTTTATTGTCATATTGTTATTTTTTATTGCTTTTTGACCAATATTTTTTATTTACTATTTATAGAATCCAGAAATGGTATTGTATGTTGATTCAGGTGAATTTAGAAAGCTAACTGTACTGTCAATTACAATCTTCTGCAATTGATTCATGTTAGAAAAAAGTTGTATGGCCGGGCACAGTGGCTCAAGTATATAATACCAGCATTTTGGGAGGATTGCTTGAGCCCAGGAGTTTGAGACCAACCCAGGCGACATAGTGAACCCTCATCTCCTTAAAAAAATACAAACTATGTAAAATTTTTATTAGTGATTTGGATTATGAAAGGTTTCAATTTCAACATAAATCCTTGTGCCTGTATAGTTAGGGGTCACAAATAAGCATTTCCTTTACTTGGAACTTCAGATTTTGTTTGTTCATGTGCAGTGTAATATTGGTGAAAAAACATAAATCACACTACCATTTTTTGTCTTTGATTATTAGCTACTAGCAAGTATTTCTTTTGTTCCAAGAAACTCTTGAATTGGACTTAACAGTACATCAAATTTTTGTAAAACTCTTCTACAACTCAATCAACCAGGACTGGCAAAGAACCTGGGGTCATTAATTTTATTGTTTTCTATTTCTTTCAACAGTTCCATAAACTGGTGATGAGTCATAGCTTTTGCACATATATGCTGAATGATCTTGACAATTGCATCCATAACACTTTTTTGTATTACACAGTGGAATGAAGTATGAAGGGAAACGTCACTTTTATTTTAAAATTCCAATAAATATGAATTTTGAAACTAATATAGCCAGATCACAGTGAATAATAATAGAAACTAACATTTTCATATCTAGTGATACTCTTTGATAGACAAAAAAAAAGTCAAAAATAGTCATGCCTTGGATTCAACTTTCTAGGGCACAAATTGACATTTCTTTGTAAATTTGGAAGTTGTTTGAGAAAAAAAATATCTAAATACTAATTGGGCAGTGTCATGTCACATAGTTCATCTACAGCTAAAGAAAAAGTTCTTGCAGTTTTTCAAGTTTGAATCAATTAATCTTTGATATTAAAAAGGTCTGATATTTGTTTTTTGTAAAATTGCATTTTTAGTCATTCCATAATGATTTTCTATCAAATTTTTATAACAAATATTTATTTTACTTTGTCCACCTTAAAATGATTTTCTTTTTTTGTACAAGAATTGAAGTCATTTTATAGCTAATCAAACTCACAATGCTCAGATAATGTAAAAAATTGTTTAAAGTTTTTTTTATTGGACATCTAGTTCTAATTTCAAGTGTCTAAGTTCAATGATTTTTTTATGACTGCTAGAGGAAAGTTCTTACCAAATTCACTATGCATTTGCTGAAATGTACTCTTAATATTTTTTATTTTATTATCTTTAAGATGTTTCACACAATAAATAAATTAAAAAATTCATTTTGCTCTGCCACAGAAAATTACAACTGTCTTGAACCCTAAAATTTGTTTCCAGTCTCTTTTTTTTTCAACTATTCCAGTCATGGAATTAGTTTCTGCATCTTCACTTGGCTCTACAGCAATAATTATGCCTTCATTTTAAATTTAAGTATTTGCTCATACTTATGTTTTAACTAAGAAAAACAGCTTGATTATATAACAATTAGAATAAACATAATGTAAAAAATTGAATAAAAGTAATTACTAATTATAATTGACACTGTACCTCATGTTTCTGCATAAAATATTCAAATAGTCACAATACAAATTATGTTGGACACACACACACACAAAAAATGATCAGACTGAATTATTTGCCTGACACTGAATAGATTGGTGAAGTGTTCGTGTAAATATATTAGACGGTACAGTGAAACGTCCTACCAAAAGAATAAAGCTATGTTTAATGGGAAAATATGTGATACTGCTTCAGCTTTTAACTTAAATTAGGTTAATTTAAATTAAATCAGTGATTCTGTTCCTCAGTCACCCTGGCCCCATTTCCAGTGCTCAATAGCTGCTGACAAGTGACAGTCAGTGCAGCCCTGGAAGGCAAAGAAAGAATCTGCATCCATGGACAAGGCCTTGTGTTTCTCTGAGGTTCCATGAGTTTGGAGGGGAGAAAAGGCATTCTGAGTGAGGCTCTTAGCAGCTCCCCTCATTTCAGCCCAGGTGGTGCCACTTTTATGTTTTACTTATTGAATCTTCATTCAAAATTTCGTTGGAGAAAAGGTGTCACCGTTTTTCTATAAGAGTTTGAAACCATGAGTTGTCTAATCCTTTGCTTCTCACAGTGGTGAAACCTCACCATGGTCAGAAATGCAGGATCCCAGGCATCCCTCCAGCTGATTCATGGGTGCATTAAAGTTTAAGAAACATTAGGCCACGTTTTTTTGTTTTTTTTCCAGCCCCATGATTTCCTTTCCCTATGAGTCAGTAACACACACACACACACACACACACACACACACACACACACACACACACACGCATACACGCTCACGCGTGTGTTTTAAAGAGGAATTAGCCTGTCGTCCTACCACAAGCAAACTCTGGCATTTTAGAAGAAATCACAAATCGGGGAATGCAGACTTTAGTGCTTCTTTTTGGCAGCTGTGATCCCGTAGAGGTCTGGGATCCTGAGTCACAGCCCCAGGTCCTGCTGCTGCTGTGTCTGAAGGAGGCCCCAGGGGCACCGTCATTACAGTAGACTCTTCACTAACTTGGCAGAGGAGGTATGATTAGTGATTAAAAGGATGAATCCTAGAGCCAAACTGAGAGGATTTAAATCCCTGCACTACCACTCTAGCTCTGTGACCTTGGGAAAGTTGCTTAATCATTTAGTTGTCTCAGTTGTCCCATCTCTAAAATGGAAATGATAATAGGATGTACATAAAGGACTGTTACAATAATTAAATGAGTTAATAAAGGTAAAACATTTAGAATAGTGTTTGGCGTATAGTAAACACCATATAAGCAATATAAAAATCAATGAGGCCAGGCATAGCAGCTCAGGCCTGTAATACCAGCACTTTGGGAAGGTGAGGTAGGAGGATTGCTTGAGGCCAGGAGTTTGAGACCATTCTGAGCAACAAGGCAAGACCTCATCTCTACAGAAATTTTTTAAAAATTAGTCAAGCATGGTGGCACACACCTTTAGTCCCAGCTACTTATGAGGCTGAGGCGGGAAGATCACCTAAGCCCAGAAGGTCAAGGCTATGGTGAGGTGTGATCATCAGTCTGGGTGACAGAGTGAGTCCCTAATTCAAAAAAAAGCAGAAGAAAAGAAAATCAGTTAGCCTCTGCATATTTTCCCCAAGTTTTAATATAAGGATAATAAAACTATTCACAGCAATTTCCTTAAATAACTTCCTACCTCTGGGCAAAGCGAAGTTTTATCTGCTACAAGTGGTCCATAAGAGGTGTTCAAAATATGTTTGATGAATGAATGAGTGCATGAATAAATAAACAGTGGTTTGGAATAGGTTGATATGATGTCTACACAAGCTCAGAATTCCAGCACTGCCTTCCAAGTGTCAGAATCCTGAGCCCTTCCTGTGGGCCAAGCTTTATCTATTTTTTCCTCCTGGCTGCCAACCTCAGAGCTTTCCAAGAATCACTTGAGTGCAACCTCAATAAATGCTTTCCATAATTGAAGAGATTCCAAATCTATAGTCAGCAAAGCTCTGAGCACAAGCAAATAAGGTCAGGAGATTGGATTCTCAGTGAGACAAAAATACAAAATAAAAAATGCAAAAATAGAAAAAGAAAAAAAGGCTAAGAACACTTTGCTGGAGACTTAATGTCACCTTATTAAAAGAACTTTCATTATTCTTCCCTAAGTGGCTCTAGTAAAATTCAGCTTTCGATTTCCTCTAATGAGTCTGATGGCCACAATGAAGGAATCTCTCTTGACTAATGTCTCCAGGTCTCTGAGAGTCTACAGCTTGCCTGTTTCCAGGAATCTGATGTCAGATTGGAGCAAGGTGGGAGGGAAGAGTTCGGGGGAACGCTCTCTCATGTACACACCTATTCTGAACCATCTCCTGGGGAAAGTTCTTCAAAGAAAGAAGCTAAGGATCTCTGGCTCCTCTCTCCTAAATTTCTGAGAAAATTGCAAAGTAGATTGTCTCTTGCAAATAAGGTGAGAACATGGGAAAGAGGTCGTGTTGCTGGGCTAGAATGCTTTGATTCTATTTGCTGAGAGCATGAAGGCTTCCAGCAGAAAGAAAGTGGCCATATTTGAGGTCCATCTACAGAGTGTGGATAGGCTTCCTAGAGCTGAGAACTGAGAATAGGCACCAGCTAGAAAAATCAGTTTTTCAAAACTTGGCCAATGCCAGGAGGAGTCTTGGCCAATGCCAGGAGGAGTCTCAAAGCTCCCACAAGGATGAGGCAGAGGATACTCTGGCCCTGGAGCTGGGGAGATTCATAATCCCTCTTTTTCTTTTTCTACTGTGTCCTACTAGGCTGTAAGGAGTTCAAGGGCAGGGACAGATGTCTTGTTCATCTGTATATCCTCAGCCACTGGTACCAAACACATAAGAGGTGCTCTGAATGCATTTGAGTAAATAAATGAATTAATGTAGGAAAGTACAGACGTAGGATATCAAGTACATAAAGGATGGAGTCTGGGGTCTCAGGAGCCAAAGCTGAGTGTTGGAGAGGATGGGTTGGCCGCTCTCAGTGGAGTTTAGGAGAGAGAAACCGAGAAGTTGTGCCTTCTGCAAAGTTGGTGTCAGGAAAAATATAGAGGAGAATGGGGAGAGTAGGGGTCTGTATTAGTCAGGGCTCTCCAGAGAGACAGATCCAACAGGAGAGAGAAAGAGACAGAGGAAGGGAAGGAGAGAGGGAGAGAGGGAGGGAAAAGGGGGGAATTGTTAGGGAAGTTCACTCATACAATCATGAAAGCTGATTATGATTATAGAGGACTGAGACAGTGTAACTCTCAATACAGAGTCAAAGACCTGAGATCCCAGGGGAATACAGGTGCAAGTTCCAGAGTCCAAAAGTCAGAGAATCTGCAATTCCAATGTTGAAAGGCAAGAAAGCTGGGGAGATTTCCTAACCTCAGCTGTAGAAAAGAAAGAGAGAATTTACCTCTCCTCTGGCTTTTTGTTCTATCCCCTCCCTCAGTAATTGTTTGGTGCCTGCTCATATTTGGTGAGGGGGAATCTCCCTTATTCAGTCCACTGATTCAAATTCCAGTCTCTTCCTGAAACACCCTCACAGACACACCCAGGAATAACGTTTTACAGCTATCTGGTTATCACTTACCCCAGTCAAGTTGGCTGGTAAAATTAACCATCACAGAGATTCCAAGCTGCAGGTACCTGAGGGATACTGTGTGAGGAGGAAGCCTTTCCAGCAGTGTGCACAGGCAAACAGAGGACAGGGAAGGAGCTGAAAGGGGAGTGGACTGGTCCATAAGGGTCTGCAGAGCTGCTGATGCTGCCTGTGCTTCCTGAGAATTCAGTGCTGCTACAGGGGAGGGCTGGATGCCACCTTGGAAGTATCAGCTGAGACTGTACCCAAGACAATCAAGCAACTAGCATCCTTCATGCCCACAGGGAACCTCTCTCTCCAGATCTGTATTCTTAAGATTCCTACATGTGCACTGGCTTCTTCTCTTGCCCAGGTTCAATCCAGGTCTCCCATGCTCTCTAGATTTAAATTTTCTGCAATAAGTTCTCACTCTTTGCTATTTTACGTTGTCTACTGCTACCTACAGAATACCTATCGCTTGTGGCCTCTCCTACCCCCACTCCCTGAGCTATTTTCACAAAAGAAAGATGAAGCCAGAGGGAAGTTGGTGAACACTTCACCCCTCACCCCCACCCCCACCCTAGACTCTGCAAAGCTCCTGCTTTTTGCTATCTGAGAAGTTCCCTGTCCCTGGCCTTCACCTACTGAAAGCAGAAAACAGTAATGACACAAACTCTTCCTGAGAAAAAGAACCAGAATGACTGCTGCTCTTTATATTAAACTCCCTAAGATAAATCTTATGCTCACAAGTGGGAGCATGACCAAGAAAAGACAGTATTTTTTAAGAAATCATAGGTACAGCATCTGTGTTCAGAGGAAAATGTTTCGCACTGACGGGGATACATTCTCTATCTGAATCAATGACAATCAAACTCTGTGTTGTATAGTCTTTAAATCAAGCCCAGGTCTCATGTCTTTTTGAGAACCTAAACACAAGTGAGACTGGAGGGGGTGCCAGGATGAGGCAAGAAGAGGTTGACTAGGTCATTTTCAAACAAGATCAAATTTGCTACACTATATGGGATAAAATAGTAGGTGCTAGAAGAGAAGTAAGTGAGATCATTGAGGGGACATAATGCCAAACATTTTCTTTTTTCAAAAACTTTTATACTGCAGTATAACTACAGTCAAAGGTACATCCTAATGCTGATGAGTTGGGGATTTCAGAGGGATGAAATCTATCTCAAGCCAGATGAGGAGAAGCCACAGTAGAGTGACTCCCAGACCCTAGCTGCCAGCAACCTCTCCCTCCAGCCAGGCCACTGCTCCAACGGCACAGCATTCTTCCCAGAAACTCCAGGGCCCAACTTGGGTTGATGGATCGCTTCATTTTGGTAGAGGTATTTTAGTATTTTCCTTTTAAATTTTCCTTACCAATTTTTTATTGATAAAGTAATTCTGCTTATTGCAACAATGAAACCAATGTTGATACAAGATATATCTTTCCTTAAACATTTATGGAAAGTGGGTTTGTTTTCTTCAAAACAGGATTGACTACAAATAATACTTTACATCATACTTCTCCCATTTAACATTATACATGACCACTCCTCCAAGACAACACATGCAGATCTAATTTGTTTAAATAGCTGTATCCTAGTACATAGTGTGAATGTGAACACTTTATTCCGTTGTTTCCCACTTAATAAATACTTAATTTATTTTCTGGCCTGTTTTGCTTTATTTGTTTATGATTTGGCCACTACATACATTACCGTATTAAAGCATCTTTAGAGATATATCCTTTGCCTTTTATTTCTGAAGAAATTGTATAAAAATGGAGTTGCTTGGAAATGGGAATGTGCTGTTTTTAAAAATAGCTATTACCAAGTTGCTTTCCAAAATTAGAAGTTAATCTACCCAAAAGCAAAATATCAGTCTTTCCACATCTTCACTGGAATTCTTTTTTTTTTTTTTTTTTTTTTTTTTACTGAATTTCACTGTTTTTAAAAGAATATACACCCAAGGAAAAATAAGAAAGCGATTATCCCTTCACCTCAGCCTTTGATGCTTCAGATTTATAGGCTTCTTTTACACATGAATGTAACCCATGTCCACCATCCTTCCAGAAGTTTGAAGAGATATTCAAGTAACATTTTGTGGTGGACCCTGTGGTACAACCCCTATGGGTTCCTTGTCTAGGAATACAGGAACTTGTCCCCAGAAAGGATTAAATTGACTGACATGAGGCAGCTAGAGTGAGTTTCTCCTACAGAGTAAACTAAGATAGAGAGAGTTTCCTCAGCACCCAGACAGGAAATGATCCAGCAGCATACCCCCTGAGTCTTCAGAGGAGTAATAATAACCACTTAGAGAAAAGAAGAAGGGAAAAAAACCCACTAACCTGGGCTAGAACTGGCCGTACTCTTGCTTGCACCACCACAGTTCACCACAACCTCTGGACACAGTGCAGAAGGTGAGTGAGGGGAATTCAGTTCTGTGCTCCTGCCATGAAGCTTCAGGACCCCCAGAGCCTTGTTGGACCCCAGTTCCTCAAAGAAAACTGTCTTCCCTACAGCCATACTTTGTCATGGGTTTGGAAAAAAATCTACAGCACTAGTTGCCATTTCCCAGAAATTCAACCGTTGCAGGATGGAGCTTCCAGCCAACTTGGGAGAAAACAGTGCCAAGGGCAAACTCCACAGCTACAGTCAGTTATTGGGTGAGGTGGGTTACCTGAGAACACCTGAGACCCTGAAGCTGGCTGCACCTTGGCATTCAGATCACAGATTACCTGAGGTCAAAGCAGGAGCTTGGTGGCACATGTAGCCGTAGCAACTTTTCCTCTTATAAACTCTTTGGTGCCTGCTCTGCATAACAGTGTCACCCCAATGACCTGGGGCTTCCTCCTAATCCCAACTGGGGTTGCTAAGTGTGCACAATTGTGGAGTGCTTCAACTCCTTTCCACTGCACTTCCCACAAAGGTCAAAACAGACAGAGAACTTGGGAAATCCATAGAATCTTGCCCTCATCCTAGGCTGGCTGGGACTTCCTTGGAGCAACACTCAACAAGGAGAAAGCTCACAGTCACCATCACAGCTGAGTTTTTTCCACAAGTACCACCTTCAGGCCAGAGGTCAACAATACAACCCACCAAATCAAATACAATACCTCAGCTTTGGGGGAAGTCTTGATTTCAAATGCCAGCTAACAACACTTTCCAAGTGACCGCAGCCACTCAAGATGCCATGAGCCAGTGCAAGAACACAGCACAAGGCTGCCACAGTTAACAATTGAGAAACTCACCACACCAAGGCTATATATAACCTAGGAAACCCCACAGTGCCTACATTAGTTCCCTGCCAACCTCAAATAAGAATAAATCATCTGCCAAAATTAAAAGAAGCCAGAAAAATAATTCTGACAATATAAAAAACAGAATTCTCCAACACTCCCAAAAGACCATACAACTCTTCAGCAATGAACCCAAACCAAAATGAAATTTTTGAAATCCCAGACATAGAATTCAAAAGATTGATTATAAAATTGATCAATGAACTTCTTGAGAAAACTGAAAACTGACATAAAGAAATTAAAAAGACTATCCAGGACATGAATGAAAAATTAACCAGAGAGATATACACCTTAAAAAAAAAAAACTGAAATTCTGGAAATGAAAGAAGCATTTAGGAAAGTAAAAAATGCAGTGGAAAGTTTTAAAAGTAGACTAGAGCAATCAGAAGAAAGGATCTCAGAACTTGAAGACAAACCTTTTGAATTAACCAAATCAGACCACAATAAAGAAAAAAAGAACCAACAGAACAGAACAAAGTTTCTAAGAAGTGTGGGATTATGTAAAATATCTAAACCTAAGAATGATAGGTTTTCCTGAAGAAGAGAAAGCAACAGGTTTGGAAAACCTATTTGAGGGGAAAATGGAGGAAAATTCCCTACTCTTGCCAGAGATCTAAACAACCAGATACAAGAAGTCTAAATTACACCCAGAAAATTCACTGCAAAAACATCATCTACAAGGCATAAAAGCATCCAGCTATGCAAAGTTAATGTGAAGGAAAGAATGTTAAGAGAAGTGAGACAAAACCATCAAATAACTTACAAAGGTAAACCTATCAGAATAACAGCAGACTTCTCAGAAGAAACCTTACAATCCAGAAGTGATTGAGGCCCCATCTTCAATCTCCTCAAGCAGAATAATTGTCATCAAGGATTTTATATCCCACAAAACTAAGTTTCATAAATGAAGGATAAATAAAGTCCTTTGCAGACAAGCAAATGCTGAGGGAGTTTGTCACCACTAGACTGGCTCTATAAAAATTACTCAAAGTAGTTCTAATTAGTGAAACAAAAGGTCAAAACACACCAGTAAAAAACACTTGGGGGGGGGGGAGTTTGCAGACCTTATGGAACACAAACACAATAGAGAAAATAAATAAATAAAGCAACCAGAAAATAACCAGAATGATGAAAGTTACCTTACATATCATTATTAACTCTAGACATAAATGGTCCCAGTGCCTCACTAAAAAGATATAGACTGGCAAAATGTATATATAGATATATATATCTGCTGCCTTCAAGTGACCTACTTAACTCACAAAGACTCCTGTAGACTCAGGGTAAAGGGGTCAGGGAAAATATTCCACACAAATGGAAACCAAAAGCAAGCAAGAGCAGTCATTCTCATATCAGATAAAATATACTTTAACACCAGTAAAATAGACAAAAATAGCTATTATATAATAATCAATTCAATGAGAAGACTTAACAATTTTAAATATGTATGTGTCTAAACCTGCCCCCCAGTTGTTTGTTTGTTTGTTTGTTTGTTTGTTTTTGAGTTGGAGTCTCAGTCTGTCGCCCAGACTGGAGTGCAGTGGCCGCTCCTGGCCACTGCAGCCTCCACCTGCTGGCTCCAGTGATCTTTCTGCCTCAGCCTTCCAAGTAGCTGGAACTACAAGTGCGTACTTCCATGCCTGGCTAATTTTTGATTTATTGTAGAGATGAGGTCTCACCAAGTTGCCCAGGTGGGTCTTGAACCCGCGGACTCAGGCAAACCACTCACCTCGGCCTCCCAAAGTGCTGGGATTACAGGCTGAGCCACCGAGCCCGGCCTCCCCCCAGTTTTATAAAACAAATTTTATTAGACCTAAGAAAAGAGATAAGCAGCAATATAATAATAAGGGAAGACTTATCACTCCAATGGCAGCAATAGACAGATCATCAAGGCAGAAAGATGACAAAGAAACATTGGAGTTAAACACAACTCTAGAGAAAATGAAACTAACAGACATCTACAGAACATTTCATCACAAAACTACAGAATACACATTTTTCTCATCAGCACATGGAACATTCTGCAAGATAGACCATATGATAGGCAACAAATCAAGTCTCAATAAATTCAGAAAAATCCAAATCATATCAAACACCTTCTCAGACCACAGTGGAATGAAACTAGAAATTAACTCGTAGAAGAACTCACAAAACCAAACAAAAACATGGAAATTAAACAATTTGTTCCTGAATGCTCCTTGGGTCAACAATGAAATAGAGATGGAAATTTTAAAATTCCTCGAAATGAACGACAAAATTAAACAATTTATCAAAACCTCTGGGACACAACCAAAGCTATGTTCAGAGGAAAATTTATAGTGCTTAAGGCCTACATTAATAAGACGGAAAGATCACACACTGATAACCTAACATCACACCTCAAGGAAGTAGAAAAACACAAACAAACCAAGCCCAAAGCCAGCAGAAGAAAAGAAATAATGAAGACCAGAGCAGAACTAAATAAACTGAAATTTTAAGAAAACAATATAAAGAATCAATGAAACAAAAAGTTGTTTATTATTATGACTGATACAACGGAAATTCAAAAGATCATCCAAGACTGTTATGAACACCTCCACTCAAACAAAATAGCAATCTATAGGAAAAGGATAAATTCTTACAAATATACATCAGCCAGGCTCGGTGGCTCAGCCTGTAATCCCAGTGCTTTGGGAGGCTGAGGTGAGTGGATTGCCTGAGCCCACGGGTTCAAGACCCGCCTGGGTAACTTGAGGAGACCTCATCTCTACAATAAAATCAAAAATTTGCCGGGTGTGGTAGTGAACGCCTGTAGTTCCGGCTACTTGGAAGGCTGAGGCGGAAGGATAGCCAAAGCCCAGCAGGTCGAGGCTGCGGTGGCTGGGAGCATGCCACTGCACTCCAGTCTGGGTGACAGAGTGAGATTCCAACTCAAAAAAAAAAAAAGAAAAAAGAAATATACAACACCTCCAACCTTGAGTCAGGAAGAAATAGAAACCTGAACAGACCAATAATGAGTAGCAAGGTTGAAACAGTAATTAGAAGTCTCCCAACACCAACAACAAAAAAGTCCAGGATCTGATGAACTCAGAGCTGAATTCTACCAGATCTTCAAAGAAGAACTGGTACCAATTTTACTGAAGCTATTTTACAAGATTGAAGAGGACGGAAATCTCTCTAACTCATTCTATGAGGCCAGTATTACTCTGATCACAAAGCCAGGAAAAGACACACACATACACAAAAACTCCAATATCCTTTATGAACATAGATGCAAAAATCCTCAAAAAAAAATGTTATCAAAGTAAATTCAACAGCACATTAAAAATAATAACAATACCTGAGCCCGTGGGTTCAAGAACTACCTGGGCAACTTGGAGAGATCTCATCTCTACAATAGATTAAAAAATGAGCCGGACGTGGTAGTGCGCACCTGTAGTTCCAGCTACTTGGAAGGCTGAGGCGGAAGGATCACCGGAGCCCAGCAGATCGAGGCTGCGGTGGCCGGGAGTGGCCACTGCACTCCAGTCTGGGTGACAGAGTGAGACTACTACTCAAAAAATAAAATATAATAATAATAATAATAATAACAACAATACACCACAACCAAATGGGTTTTATCCCAGGGATGCAATGGTGGTTCATCACATGCAAGTCAATAAATGTGATCCACTACATAAACAGATTAAAAACAAAAATCATGTGATCATTTCAATAGATGCAGAAAAAGTATTTAATAAAATTCAGTATCCTTTCATGGTAAAAATTCTCAGCAAAATTGGCATACGGGGACATTCTTCAAAGTAATAAAAGCTATATATGACAAACCCATAACCAAGTTCATTCCAAACAGAGAAAAATTGAACACAATTTCCCCTCAGAACTGGAACACGTTTCCCCTCAGAACTGGATGTCCACTTTCACCACGACTATTCAACATAGTACTAGAAGTCCTAGTCAGAGCAATCATACAAATTAACTCAAGATGGATTAAAGATTTAAATGTCACCTGAAACCATAAAAATCCTAGAAGAAAACCTAGGAAAAACTCTCATGGATGTCGGTCCATGAAAGAGTGAAAGTGAAAGAATTTATGGCTAAAATCCCAAAAGCTAAAGCAACTAAAACAAAAATAAATATCACTCAGTTAAATTAAAAAGCTTCTGCACAGCAAAAGAAATCAACAGAGAATGGGAGAAAATATTTGCAAACTATACATCTGGTAAAGGACTCCTATACAGAATCTACAAAGAACTCAAACAAATCAGCAAGAAAAAAGCAAACAACTCCATTAGAAAGTGAGCAAATGACATGAACAAACACATCTCCAAAAAAGATGTACAAATGGCCAGCAAACATGTGAAAAAACATTCAACATCATTCATCAGCAGGAAAATACAAATTAAAACCACAATGAGACAGTACCTTATACCAGTCAGAAAGGCCATTATTTAAAAAATTGAAAAGCAATAGATGCTGGTGCAGTTGCAGAGAAAAGGGAGTGCTTATACACTGTTGGTTGGAGCATAAATTAGTACAGCATCTATGTAAATCAATATGGACATTTCTCAAAGAACTAAAATTAGTTCAACCATTTGACCCAGCACTCCCAGTACTAGGTATCTACCCTAAGGAACAAAGGTTGTTATATAAAAAAGAAACCTGGCTGTGCTTGGTGGCTTGGCCTGTAATCCCAGCACTTTGGAAGACTGAGACGAGTGGATTGCCTGAGCCTGCGGTTCAAGACCAGTCTAGGCAACTTGACAAGACCTCATATCTCTACAATAAATAAAAAATTAGCCAGGTGTGGTAACACGCACCGGTAGTTCTGGCTACTTGGAAGGCTAAGATGGAAGGATCGTGGGAGCCAAGCAGATCGACACTGGGGTGACCGCGAGCATGCCACTGCACTCCAGCCTGGGCAATGGAGTGAGACTCCAACTCAAAAAAAAGGCACCTGCATCCACATGTTCATCTCAGCACAATTCACAATTGCAAAGATATGGAACCAATGTAAATGCCCCTCATCCCATCAGTGGATAATGAAAATGTGGCATATATACACCATGAAATACTACACAGCCATAATAAAGAATGAAATCATGTCCTTTGCAGCAACATGGTTGGAGCTGAGGGCATCATTCTAAGTGAACTGATTTAGAAACAGAAAACCAAACACCACATGTTCTCACTCTTATGTGGGAGCTAAAAGGTCACAAATAAGGAAATAATAGACACTGGGGACACCAGTAAGAGGCAAAGGTGGAAGAGGATTAGGCTTCAGAAACTACCAATAGGGCACAGTGTTCAGCATCTGGGGAATGGGCCACCTGAGACCCAATTCCCACCACTACACAATATATCCATGCAGCAAACATGCATGTGTGCCCCCTAAATTTAAAATAAAATAATAAATAAATAAACTTTTTAAAGAACAAATAAGGATCTTAACTCCCAGCTTCTAAAAGTGGCATGAAGATCAGCACTCAGGGGTCAGTTCTTAGGGGTTAGTTTTCAGTGGCCAGTCTCAGGGGTCAGCTCTCAGAAGTCAGCCTCAGAGGTCAGTCCTCAGCAGTCAGCCATTGGGGGATTGCCTCAGTTGAACAAAATGTTCCTTCCCCAAGGTTATGTTGCATTCCTGAATGATTGGGTATTGATACTAGGCTCTCTTATCTCAACTCAGAATAGTTCTGCAGGATCATCCCATCTTTAGATCTGCTCACAGGTCCCTGTTATAGCTTTCCTTGAGTCTACACCACAGCTGCATTCCAGCTGCCTAATCCTGCTTCCTTCCCCAAGACAGTCCCTAATAAACTTCCTCGCTTGTTAGTCTCTGTCTCAGAGAACCTAGAAATGAGATCTACATTTTTAAAGAAAGAAAGACTCACACAGTATTCATTCAGAGTTTCTAACTTACAGAATTCATGACATAAAGTTATTTTGATTTTGGCAGGCTGACACCTCCCACAAATGAAGAATCCACACATTTATACCTCTGTATACACTAGATGATAATTACACTTTCCCAAGAATTTTGTTGTTCATCCTTACCGTAAAAGAAACTTGAGAGACAGACATAACTCACCAGAACTTTTTTTTAATATTTGCCAGTCATTAGGTGAATAATTGGTTATCACATTGTTCTTAGAATTGGAATTTCCCCAATGACTCCCAATTATTAATTTTATTGCCTGTTCATATACTTTTGCCAATTTTCCTTTTTGTTTAATCTGTTTTTGTCTTATTAATTGGCAATAAATTTTTGGATATATGTTGTTTTTCTTGGCTTTTTTGTGATGACTTTCGTCACTTTTAACACATGTTGGTTTTTGAAGGATTATTTTGGCTTTAGTTTTAAAAATCCACATATACAGAAGCATATAAGGAAGAAAATAATAATCACTGAAAATTTTGTACTTAGAAATTATTACTTTGAAATGTTAAAATTTTCCTTGCAAGTCTTTCATGCTGAATTTTTATAATTCAATAATCTTATATCACACTTTATATATGGTTTTAAATTTTTTTTCACATAATATTTTGTCCTGAGCCTTTCCCTGAGTCATTGAAAGCCTTAATAAACATCATTAAAGTGGTTGCCTCATAGGTTATCAGATGGATGAATAAACCTATAATTTAATTTAGTCCCTTCAGAAGTGTCAGGCATGTAGGTCATTTCCAATTTCTCGCCATTATAAATAATATTAGGATGGTCTTCGAATGCATAAATATGTTTGCATTTCTAGTTGTTTTCTCACATACTTGCTCAAGAGTGAAGCTGAGTCAAAGATACAAACATATAAAGATTTTTAAATATATCTGTTCATTTTTGAAGACTCATTTGCAAACTGATGCTTACATCTGAAGAGAAATACTGCAGTAAAAACATACACCCACACTTAGTCCAAGCTTTGGTGACAGTGGCCAGTGTCTTCAGTTATTCAATTAAGCAAACATATGTTACACCTACTGTCTACAAGTGACTATTTTAGGTGCTAAAGGGATATGGATAAGGTTGACAGAATCCTGCTCTCAAACAGCAAAGGATCTGGGAGAAAGATGAACAATAATTGATTAACTATAACATAAAAAAGAGTGGAACAAATCCCTAACAAAATTGTAAGCCAGTGTGGAGAATGGGGGGGGAGTAGTGAAATGACTCAGGTGGGAAGATAAGTTGTTATATTATGGTCTCAAAAATACCCAAAAGGGCAGTGGAACCTTTTGTATCATCAAAACTAGTGATACTGTACATTAATGCCCAGTCTAGGATTTGGAAAGTGGTTTTAAGATTTTGCATAACTACCTAGGTTTGTGGGTTTTGCAGCTTTTGCATTTATGATCTATTGTTGATCATCACTTGGTTTCCTTAATACCACATCGCTGGCATGGAGCCTCTGCATTTTTCCTGCAGAGTTTCATTTTACAGCAGCCCACTCTGCAACAAGAGCTTGGCTGACCATGTTTTCGAGGCAGGGGCTACTTGCACTAGTTGCCAGTTTAGGCTCTTTGCTGCTCGTCCTGAGGAGGTTCTAGGGGCTGGAGAGAGATGCCTTTCTGGTTGCCAGCAGAGAGTGCTTTTCCCTCTACTCAGAAACTAAAGGGGCCCCAAACATCACAACCAAATTGGAACTATTTAAAGACAGAGCAGTGGGATGACTCTGGAGTCTCAAGTGCTGAATTTGATCTTTGGTTTCCCCACCCATCTAATCTGGTCAACATACTGAAAATTCTCACCTTTCTTTCCTCAGCTGTGAGACAGAGCTAAGAGTGATCACGGAAAGACAAACAACAATGACTATGAAAACATTCGAAAAGAGGAAATTGTCTGAAATATCAGCATTTATTATGCTTTTAAAGACCTAAATGAAAGATGCTCTGGTCCCTCCTCTCCGAACAAATTTTGAAGTCCACATTAGGGAAGGGGTGTATTGATTCATTCTTTGTTAATTTTTAAAAGTCGTGGTTTGAAACAGTGTGACAAGAGAATAATTTTTCTAGCTTCATTATGTCACTGAAGAGACATTTTGTCTACCTAAGAGCTCTTTCCTGTGGCTAAAGTTTTAAAAGCCAAGAAGAAACCTATAGAAGGAAGTCCAGTGGGAAGGTTTCTTCTGGAGTTATAAGTTGATTCCAGGCTCCATAACCATGCAGACTTCCAAGCCTTGAGCAATCACCTTTCACTCCTTCATCTATAAAGGGGTCATTCGGAGGGCAAACTTCAGCATGATGGGCTGACGGCAACTGGAGGCAGGTATTCAGTCAGGCTTCTGGACAAATGAAGCTCAAAAAACATTCTAGCAGAGATTTTCAGAAAAGAGCTTCTTTTTTGTGAGCCTAAGAGGAAACCTGTAGAGTTGTTGTCTATCCCACTTTGGTGGGAAAGACACACATAAAACAGACTTTTACCCATAGAGTGAAGGAAACATTTCCCTAAGTGATTTAGCTAGGTCTACCTGAAAGGTGACTCAGAGACTACCTTCCTTCAGAGAAGCTCGGGGAAGAAAGAGAAGTGACAAGAACATGCTCCCCAATGAATCGCCAGCCACATCATCCATCCAACCACAGCCCACAGAACAAGGCTGAGGCATAGCTCCCCATCACCCTTCACTCTCCATCCTCACAGACAGGCCCTGTGCCAGGCTAAATAGGCACTTCTCTTGGCTGTCTACCTCACTCCGCTCCCCGCCTGCCTTCAAGGAACCTCTGTCCTCAGCAATGTCTAAAGACCCCTGCCTCTTCTGGAGGGAAGCCCAGGTCCCCATACCTGATGTCTCACACAGACTCCCACCGCCTCTAAGCTGTGCCCCCTGCACCCCGCAGCTCAGCTCTCCCCTCAGGTTTCCAGCTCAAGCCTCCTTCCCACAGATCCAATTTCTGCCCCTCAAACCTCAGCGCACTGGGGTCTGTCGTAAAACAGAAGGCCCCAGAGAACCATGTGAAGGTTGGCATCTGGATCAGAGACTCTATGAGCAAGGCATGACTGCAACTAACAACAGACCATAAAGGCTACACTGCAAGAGTTATAAATCATCTTCATAGAAAGCAGTGAAGCCACACGCCAAATCCTTTCGACTGGGCACAAATGGGTTGCCAGTTTTGATTACACCACAAAACGCATTCAGCCATGGATCGATCTTCCCTGTTGCATTTCCTTCTGCTTTTCCCTCGCACCGTAAGAAGCAAGTTTTGCTGTGTGCAGTTTGTTCTTCTTTCTTTCAACAAGTGGGAAGAATCTGAGCTGGAAGATGACTTTTGCCAAGGGCAGACCTGGAGCATGGACCTGCAGCTGTGAGGGACCTAAGCAGCACTGTCAGTGACAAGGGGGTGTGCACCAGATCTAAACGCTGGGGCTGCCCTCTTCCACAGATGCAGGGGAGCTAGGAAGGACACCCCGACCCAGCTCCTAACCTCAGGCATGGCAACCCTCCACAGCCTGCACACTCTCCAGCAGATGGAGGTGAGGTGATCAGGGGCTCTGAGGCTGCCCCAATCTCATGGGACAAGAAGGAGATTTCTTCTCTATCCCACATGACCCATGTGGGGGACCACTTTTCAGAGCCCTCTTACTGTTTCTTCCTTCCTTTTCCAGCTTCACAGCTCTTCTCCTGCTCTAAAGAATTCACTTCTACTGAAAGGAGAAAGACAGCAACTCCTAAGGACTTATGCAAGGTACTCATCTGAAGGAGAAGGCCCCTAAGAGGTTAAGGAGGCTCAAATATTTTAGTACTTCTGCAAACATTGGCTCATCTGCTCCTGAGATAGCCCTGAGGAGTAAATAAAAAAGCTAGGATTAGGATGAGGGATAGTATCCCTATGGGTATTTGTATCAGAATTAGTGTTCATAGTAGTTGTATTTATATTATTTATACTCACATTCACATTCATATTTGTTCATATCCATACAGGTATTGGCATCAGTCTTAGCACTTTATGAAAACAAATAGTATCACAAACAGCTAGAAAGTCCAGTGTTTCCTCATCTTGCCCTCTGTTCTCAAGGCAGCCTGAAGATTGTCTTTGGGAATAATTGCAAGTATCAAGGCTGTTGGGTTGTTTAACCTGGGGCAGGAATGGGATGACTATGCACCCTCCTGGGGCTCTGAGAAAGGAGAATGGTACAAGCCAAGTCTTAAGCCTAACCCCCAAACCTTATGCTAGGGTGGGGTTACAGTGAGGCAGCAGAAAATTAGACTGGAAATGAGAACAGGTGGGCAGAGCCAAATTCTGAGTGACATTATGGGATATAATAAAGATCTTTTCTACAAAAATGGGTCACCATTTAGGTTCTGGGAGATCTCTTACGCCCTCTGATCCAAGACCAGGACTCTTTCCCTTGCCTCTGCACACCATCCCATGTACACCTATATGCATGCATGCACACACACACACACACAGACACAACCATACACACACTCAACACAAAGCTTCAGACAGTGCCCATACAACACTCTTGCTCTGAGGCCATTTGCAGAGCAAAGAGTCAAACTTGTTAACTCAAGAGTGAACTTGAGGCTTGTTCCACAGATGTCAGCCCCAGGCTGTCAGTTATGTTATTCATGGAGACTCTACACCACCTCAGCACTTCTCTGTGACAGGAAACCAAAGCCTCCAGGCTTCCCAAAGCATCAACAGACCTGCTCTTCATGGAACCATTTAGCCTGTGGTCAGCCCCAATGTGCAGAGGTGGGTAACTGAGTCCAAATTGCCTTAGTCACCTTCAATGTCAGACCGTCCTTGCAGGCAGGGCCAGTACCTCATGTTCGATCTTCCTTTCATCTCCCATTGTGCATGAGAGGACTCAGTGTGAGACTTCACATCTCTGGGACTTTCCGTGGCAGGAGGCCAATACAAAACAGTGGGTTTCCTTTCTTCATGTTATTTCATGACATAAAAGACAGCATTCACCCAGGGAGATAAAGTCTGAAAAACATGCACGTTCTCCTAAGTGAGCATCCCTTTGATCTGTGAGGACAGCAGAGGGAGGCACATCAGACTAGACTAAGGTGGCAGCTTCGTCACTTCCAGTTCATTCCCTCCTGCTTGCTTTGAGGACTTCGATTCTCAAGCATACCTAGAAACCAGGCAAACATCTGGACCAGTGAGATATACAACTTCCTAAAGCACATTAGTGGTCAAGTTCGGCTTTAGAGTTAAACCTTTACTATCACAAACACAGATATTTGTGCTTGCATTTCACACCACTGGAAAGAATTCTAGAATTTTCCAACTGAATGAATGATACGCGAGAGCTCATGTGACTTCATCACTTTACAGATGAGAAAACTCAGGAATTTGTTTCTCAAAGTAAAATCCTGCGACCAACTGCATAAGGACAACCCTTGGGCTAATTATTTGAGTCTCCCCACCTCAGATTAGCTGAAGCTGGATTTTCAGTGGGAAAGCCTAGGACTCTGCATTTTAAACAGCTCTCTAGGCAGTTCATGTACCTGACAATGTTCTAAAAGTACAGCCGGTGCATACCTAAAACCACAGCAATAATAACCTCCACAATATTGAGGAACACTCAATCTGGACATCCCCAGAGGCTTCCCTCCTCTCCACTTAAAAGCTTAGTGAGGAGATGGCTCAGTAGGTCCAAACTAATCAAGGGAGCACTCTCAGTTCCCAGTCACACAGCCCCAGAGGTGCCACTTCCTCAACTAGGGAACTCCACTGACCCACAAATGTTTCTTGCCCGTCAGTCCCTGTCACAAGGCAATGGATGTCATGTTACTGGAGCCCTTTCCATGGTATGTATAGTCCTGCAAGGTCCAGCCCAAACACGCCTCTCATTTCATTTATTCAACAAACATCTATCAAAGGAGCCTCTGTGCCAGGCATTGTACTAGGTACCAGCAGCATGATGATGAAAAACAATGGGTATGGCCTCCAGAAGTGGGTCTCAGAAGAGGCTAAGAGTTTTCCTCTATCCCATGGATTAGAGACGAGGTTGGAAAAGGTTTCAGAGTTGGGTACCTCCCAGATGGGAAGTAGAAGAGAAAAGAGCTCCTCTCCAGGGTGGCTCCAAAGAGAGATACCAGTGAGCATATCCCTAAAGGGGTCCTAAAAATATGTCTCATTAACTTCTGTGTGGCCTCAGTCTCAGATAGGAAATTGCATAGGGAATTGCTGATTTGAAAGCTTGAACATGCCTGCTTTCCTGCCAACTTGCCAGTCACAGAACAGTCATTTGAGACACAATCTCTTGTAGCACACCTTCCCTGGAGTCCAAGTCAGCCCCACCCGGATCTACATACCTCATAGCAACCCCTACAACACACACACACACATGCAAGCACACACACACACACACATGTCTAGATGACCCGGAGCCTCCTGCGATTGTTGTGCTGACCAAGGGTTCCTGCATAGTCCTCCTTTGTTCCTCCTCCCCAAGTCTCATGCCCGCATTGGGTAAGTTAGGTTTTTGCCTGAAGTTCCTGCTTTGCAGTGCCCCTCTCCAGGTCTAGAGCCCTAACCCCAAGCTGCTAGTTGTAGTATACTCCCAGGTGATGCTGGCACCAGCTGCCTGCCTGGTTCACTTTGATGTCATGGCTAGTGATGAGAGCAAGGGCTTTGCAGTCAGACAGGCCTGAGCTACAGCCTCAGATCCACTACTTTCTAGCTGTGTTACCTTGGACAATTTCTTCAATCTCTCTAAATCTCAATTTATACCCTGTGACATAAGAAAAAGGACACCTACCCAGCAGGTTGCAATGTGGATTGGAGATGGCCTCAGTAACACCAAACATCACATCTACATAGTAGGTGCTTGATAAGAAATGGATGTCGCTACCACTTTCTGTTTGTCCTTGGTCAAATAACCTCTCTAAGTCCCTCCAATGAATCCGTTCTTTCAGCTAAATACTTGTTGAGCACCTAGTCTGTGCCAGACACTCTTCTAGGTGCTAGAAATATGTCGTGAACAAGACAAAACTCCTATTCTTATAAAATTTAGATCCATAATAAAAGAAATAGAGTGTCTATATGTGTGTGCTAGGACTGCCATGACAAAGTAACATAAATTGGGTGGCTTAAACCACAGAAATTTACCTAGAAGTCCCAAGTCAAGGTGTCAGCAGGGTTGTTTTCCTCTGAGGGCTGTGAAGGAAAGTCTCTCTATTCCTCTCCTGTAACTTCTGGTGGTTGTCTGCTAATGGTTGGCATTCTTTGCCTTGTAGAGACATCACCCTGATCTCTGTCTTCATCTTCATATGGTGTTTTCCCTGTGTTTGTATCTGTTTCTATGTCCAAATTTCCCCCTTGCTTTTAGGACACCAGCCATATTGGATTAGGGCCTACCCTGATGATCTCATGTAACTTGATTACCTCTAAGCTTGGGTCCAGTCAGAGAGGCCAAGTGGGTTCTTGGCTTTGCACAGCAAAGAATTCAAGAGCAAAAAGTAAAGCAAAAGTGAGTTTATTAAAGGAAATGTGGAATAGAAAGAAGGCTATTCTGTAGACAAAGCAGCCTCCATACATTGCTGTGGTTTTCACTGGAAAATGAAAGTAAGTTTATTGAAATGACAGAGAGCAGGCTGCTCACTAGGCAGAGCAGTCTGAGCTGGTCTTTAGGAAGAACAGCAACTGTATATTACTGGAGTTTTATTTTTTTATAACTATCTCTTGATTGTATACTAAGCAAGGGGTGGAATATTCATGATTTCCTGGGAAATAGGTGGAGATTTCTAAGAACTGGGGTCCATCCAGTTTAATACTATAAATGGACACGGTTGGAACTGTCACGGCACTGGAGGATGTATTATTTAGTATGCTAATGTATTATAATGGGCATATAATGAGGGAGCGGGGGCAGGTACCAGGCAAAATTAATTGCCACCTTGGTTCTAGTTGGTTCTAACCAGTTCTCAACCACATCCTGTTTTGTCTATGTGCTCAGAAAACCAGGCGAGCCATGTGTTAGAAAACTGTCTTAGCTACCAGTCCTGAAAAGTTAGCCTTGTTTATCCTAGGAATCTAGTCCTGATGAACTCCTAACTTATTTCCTAATAAAGTCATATTCTGAGGTGCTGGTGTTTCAAACTCAACACTTCGGTTTCCAGGAGGGTAAAATTCAATTCATAACAGTGTCTCTTTATGTCTAGTCACTCAACCTCATTTGATTTGTGAGTCGATCTGATTCTACACAGGAATCCTAATCCAGCTTAATCTCCTAGAATTCAAGATATCCAGCGTATTCAGTGCCTTTAAAGGCTATCTCCAAGAGCCATCTCTCTCTTCTCTCTGCCCTCAAGAAAGTAAAAAACCTCAACATGGACTTTCCCTGTCTCAAAAGAGGGACTACATGAAGCTCCCACAGGGACTCAGGTCATAGTCCAATCTCCTCTTCCAAGGTCTTCGGCTTGAGTCACGCCCAACAAACATGGTGCCTGACACATGTGCCTTTGCCCCAGGCACTAGACAGAGGGAGTCACTCCCTGAACCCTATATTTCCTCTCTTACACAGTCCTCTCATATAAATGGAGAAAGCATCTCTTTCTGAAATTGACTATCTCCTGCAGCTTAAGTTGGAAGAATGTTTACTTATTTGGCTCCAGGGAATCATAAACATCTTGCAGCGTATGTTCACAGTTACTACATAACACCATTCATTTTTAGTATCTAAAATTACAAAGTGTTCCCACCAGGATTCTCCTCCAGTGGTTAACAGACTGATGGGCTCAGTTTTCCTTGTCTCAGGCCTCAAAGGGATGACATTATTGGTTCTGGTTTGTCCCCTTCAAAAAAAAAAAAACAACTATGTCTCATAATGGGAAAAAGAAAGGGACCCGCCACCAGAAATAAGTCGTGTCACAAAATACTTATAAATGCTCAAATGGAAGAAAAGTCAATTACTAAAAAATGATCAATGGTTGCCAGGGGTTGGGGAAGGAAGGGATGAATAGGCAGAATACAGAGGGGTTTTTGGATAGTGAAACTCCTCTATGATACTGTAATGGTGGATATTATGTTATTGTACATTTGTCCAAACACATAGAATGCAACAGCATCAAGTGTGAACCCTCATGTAAACTACGGACTTTGAGTGATAAGAATGTGTCAATGTAGATTCATCCATTCTAACAAATGTACCTCTTTTGGTATGGATTTTGATATTGGAGGAAACTGTGCATACGTGAAGGGGAGGGGTATCTGAAAGGCTCTGTATCTTCCTCTCAATTTTGCCATGACCCTAAACTGCTCTGAGAAATAAAGGCTATTTTTAAAAAGTCAATCACTATAAAAGAATGGCAATCATTAGATTTGGTTTAAAACAATGATCCTTAAGTACTGGTGAGTAAGCCTGAGTGAATTCAAAATGCATCGAAAATACAGAAATCTAGAGCTTACTGTCGACCCCCTTACCTATTGTTTCAGTCCATTTGTACTGCCCTAACAAAACATTACAACATTATTGTAATTAATAAACAACAAAAATGTATTTCTCATAGTTCTGGAGGCTGGGAAGTTCAAAATTAAGGTGTCAGCAGATTTGGCATCTGGCGAAGTCCTTTCTCCACTTCCAAGATGGTGCCTTCTTGCTGCATCCCCCAGAGGTGACAAATGCTGTGTCCTCACATGGTAGAAGACAGAAGGACAAGAGGGTGCTCCCTTCAACTTCCAGCACTTTATAAGAGCACTAATCCAACTCATGAGGGCAGAGCCCTCGGAACTTAATCATCTCCCAAAGACCACATCTCTTAATACTGTTGCATTGGAGTTTAAGCTACAACATGAATTTTGGAGGGAACCCCATCATTCAAGCCATAGCATCTAATGAAAATCAGAATCATTGTAGTAAAAGGAGAGACTCTATTTTTAAGAATGCTGCAGAGACAGTGAAGCACATCAGGTTTGAAAAAGCATTGTGAGACTCTCCAGACAAATCTCCCATATCCCATGCATCTCTGAATTCCCGCCTCCCCAGTCCCCAAGCCTACTTCTCTCCAGGCCTCTTTCCAGCTCATGTAGACCCTCATGGTGCCCTTTCTACGAATCTTCCTGCCCCTTGCATGTTCACTGCACTGCCACTTTCATCTCGCTAAACCCTGTATTTCTTCTGATGCTCACTTGGGTCTGTCACCTCTTTCTGGGCCCCTATAACATCCATGCTTCCATCTAAAACAAAAAAACTTGCCACACTCATAGTAATCCTTGTTGGCTCATCTGGTTCCCCAGCTAACCATGAATATCTGCAGGAAAGTACATTTTTTTTCCTGCACCCAACTCAGATGCTCGTTCATCACATCCTTATTGCCTGACCAAATGATGAATTGAATCCTCCAAGGCTCATCCCAAACTTCTGTGATCACCTCAGTGGACAAGCTCACTCTCATGCACTCTTTCCTCACCCCCGCCTATTGTGTGTATGCTTGTGCACGAGTGCATGCCCTTCTTCCCCCCTTCTCTCCTCTGGTCTGTTACTAGGAGCTTCCCTATACTGCTGTGACCTGGTACTTTTCTTTTCTATCTCATGTATATTCCTTGCCCATCTCTAAATGTCTAGGAACGTGCTTGTCAGCCGTTAGATACATTCAAGTTCCATGTTCACACTTAGTGCGTTTGCTACATAATTCAGAGCTCATTCCTTGAACACTATGACTCTCAGCCTCCTTATCTGTAATGAGGGGTTTACTGCTCTTCCTGGGATACAAATAAATTACATAGGATAAGGGAACAGTCTTAAAGCTTTGATGTTCCCTAAGACTTCAGGTGCAGATTTTCCCTGAATTAGAATGGAATCCAACTGCTGTGATACGGTTCCATGGAACAGGGTAATCACCCCAAGATTCCACAAAGGAAAAGGAAGAGGAGGGAAGAGAAGAGAAACAATTTATATCAGCAACAGGCCAGTCACAGGGTCCCAAATCAAAACCCACTCACTCTCAGGTAGGGCGTCTTGGTCACGCCAAAATATTGCCATCACCAATCCCATGACCCATTGGCCCTTCTGTCTGGCACAGTATTAGTGAGGCAACCAAGTCATACACCCGTAGCCAGATCTAAGTCCACTGTACATCTGCCTGAGTCAATGAATTGCAAGAAAAGAAGAAGCCTTTTGCCAGTTCTCATAGACAAGGGATGTTGGAGTGGTCCATGAACCTGGGCCCATGTCATACATAATAGGAGTCTGTCAACTGCTTCCAGGAGAGGGACTGTTCGCTGAGCTGGCCCAGTAACAACTATTGACTGGAAGACACTTGGAGATTAACCAACTGACCCAGACTGCTGAGGGGAATGATATTTCTCTCTCGGGAACAAGAATGTCTGAAGGAAGCTCCACCACAGTACTCCTACCAAGACCTTGTCAGGATACCCAGGA
Organism: Carlito syrichta; assembly: GCF_000164805.1. Classification (NCBI taxonomy): domain Eukaryota; kingdom Metazoa; phylum Chordata; class Mammalia; order Primates; family Tarsiidae; genus Carlito; species Carlito syrichta. The sequence goes on along the minus strand of NW_006948968.1, from coordinate 353,506 downwards.
GGACACACCTGTTCTTCCTCCCAAAGATCAAACAGGTGAACACACAGGGGATTTTGCAAAGTATCCATTCCCTGCAGCCCCTCTCTAGATATGTGTGATATTAATTGCTACTACTACTTATTCTTTCTCTACCTGTGGGAGAGAAGCTGACACCAGAGTTTACAGAGTGGTTGACTACCTAATGGCTGTGACTTTATTTGATCGCCCAGCAAACACCCAGTGTCTTAGACTGTGACAGCCTCCATACCTAGAAATCTCACTGATTCTAACTCATCCAGTGGATTTGTGAAATTCACAAATAAAAAAGACCTTTGGTTATTGTCAGGGCCAAGGGAAAAATTCTCCTTCACTTTCTGAAGGTTCACTGAAAATCACTGATAAGAGGGAGATTAATAGGAGAAAAGGAATACAAAATTTATTAGATCATAGTTTTATATAACACAGGAACCTTCAGAATGAAGACCCAAAGATACAGGGGAGATTGTTCATTTTTATGCATAGGTTTAATGAAGTATGAACAGCTATATAGAAACATTAGACAAAAAAGGGTATGATCTAATACTAATAGACTGAGTGGAAAAACCTAGCAAGATTTCTCTGTTTATAATCTTGGCCTCTCTAAGTATGGCTGCCCTCCTTCTGGGTATGGAATAGGACCCTCTTTGGAATGAGGGTCTTATGACCTACAGTCAAACAAGGAAAGTCAGATAATTTCTTCATGGCCAGTTTTTACACAGAAATGGGGAGAGGACTTAGAGTAATATTTTTGAATTTGATGACTGGCTTTGGGGGAAAAGGTCTCTAGTTTCTATGACCTGTCTTGGGGAAGAGGGATTCTAGTTTCTATGGCTAACCTCGGGAGAGAATGACACTGAAACACAAGAAGGCAGAAGAAGGTAAGAGAAAAACGTTTGCTTCTGGCTGGAGCTGCTTCTCAGGTCTTCATTTTGTGGTATTGTTTTCTGAGTTCCAACATTGCAATGTCAATATTCTATCTCTTGAAAAGAAGGCCTAGGAAGTCTCTTTGGTCATCTACCCCTCAGTTCAATTATCTTCTCTTTTTCAGAGTCAGCTTTGATTTGTGAAAGGAAAAGAAAACTCCTCCTAACCTTTTAAGTCATAGTTCAAGTGTGTCCCTGAGGTTAACCTTCTCCTGGAATGGAAATGGCACCTTACATTTTCATAGCTTGTTTTTACTATTTACAAAGCACTATTTCTTGTGTTGTCTTCACAATGTCCTTGTAAGTTAAGCATAGAGTGCAATAATCATCCTCTCACTCAACCATCCAAGAAAAAACAAAACAAAACAATATAGTGTCATGTTTAAGAGAATCTGACATTTTTAAATTTTGACTTTTAACTGAAAAATATGGGAGAATTGTAAGTTTATAAATAGTCATGGCATTGTCAAGGGAACTTAATTCACTATAATTATATGTTTATTGGAAACCAGAGTAATTTAAATACCTAAGAAGGTTTTGCTTATTAATATTCCAAGTTTACCCTGCCAGGCATGTGAAGTGTTTAAAAGGCAAACACATTAATTTATAAATGTGGTTGAAGATGTTTAAGGGAATGTGATGTATTAAGTTTGTAGATGGAGCTAATTTTAATCTGTGCCCGTGAGTTAATTGAAAGTCAATGAACAAATGAAAGTGTTTATTCTCTCTCCCCTTTTTTTTTAAAACAAGAATCATGGGATGTATAAATTTTTAAAAAAGGATTTTAATGTTGGCTTTTAATGAATAAAGAAACTAGCCTTTCACATTTGAATTTAAGTGTCTAACTAGGCATCTCCCACATGTCCAAGGTGGAACTGCTCACATTCCCCACAGTCTCCCCACCTCAGTACATGTCAACCTCACCCTTCCAGTTGCACAGGACCAAAAAAAACCTCAGTTAGTCTTGCCTCCTCTCTTCCACTCACACCAATCCCAGAGAAAAATTCGAGTAACTTTCAAAAAACATTCAAAATCCAACCATGTCTTAGGCCTCCCCCGTTGCCTCCCCTGCCCATGCTGTCATACTCTCTTGCCTGGATTATAGCAATTGCCTCCTGTCTGGTCCCTCGCTGCCACCCTCAGCCCCCTCTATCTATGCTTAACTCAGCAGCCAGGGAGATCCTGTGAACAGAGTCAGAATATGTTGCTCCTCTGCTCAAAACCCTCAGGCTAAAAGTCAGAGTATGCATGGTGACCTGCAGGCCCAGTGCAAACAGGCTCTGTTACTGAACCAAACTTGCTCTTCCACCTCTCACAAATCCCCTCGCTCCCAGTAGTAGCAAAGCCAAACACTGCATTGGGATTGCAGCAGGAGAAAGTGGGTCATTTATTGCAGGGTACCAAGCAAGAAAAATGGGGCAGCCAATTCTTAAGAGCTTAGAGGTAAGGGTTTTTAAAGGCAAGGAGTAGAGGTTACAGGCAAAGTCAAAAATCAGGCTGGGTGCAGTGGTACTTTGGGAGGTTGAGGCAGGAGGACTGCTTGAGCCCAGAAGTTCACAACCAGCCTAGGCAACACAAAGAGACTTCCCTCTACAAAAAAAAAGAAAAAAACTTATCTGTGCATAGTTGCAAGGTTTTTTTGGGGGAGAGTCCTCCTCGTAAGTAGCTGGGCATGGTGGCACATGCCGGTAGTCCCAACTACTTGGGAGGCTGAAGCAGAAGGGTCACCTGAGCCTAGGAGATGGAGGTTGAGGTGAACCATGATCATGCCACTGTACTCCACTCTCAACAACAGAATGAGACACTGACTCAAAAAAGCAAAACAAACAAACAAAAAAATCAATACATGGAGGCTTTTCATTGGTTTGCCCTAAGAAGGTGAGACATCTAGAAGCAGAGGCCCACAGGTCATATATATATTCAAAGATTTTCTGAGTCGTGCATGGTTAAGAAGGCAAAGCCTTGTCTAAAAATTTTGGGATCGGCAGAAAAGAATGTTCGCCCCACCTGGTAGACATGACTTCCTCCAGACCCCTCAGGAAGAAAATTAGAACAAAGACCAGCAGTCAGAGTTCTGTCCTCGGATCCCCCTTGTCTGAGGTCTAGGTACAGGTAGGTCCATTTAGTGGGGGGATCTAGGATTCTGAAAAACAACTCAGAGACATATGTTAAGGTGTTATCTCTAGTTTCTGTAGGGAAGAAAACAACTCCTGACCCTAACTTCCTCAGCTATAGTTTTAAGCTACTATTACCTTCTTGCTTGCAAAGTTGCCCATTTGCTTCTCAAGACTACCTATGTGCCTAGATTTTTCCCTTGTAGAAACAAGATTTTCCTCTATCTCCATACTGGGGGTGGGGTGCCCAGGAGGCCCCATTTAGGGGTTCGTGCTCTGCCTCAGCTCCTCATCTGGTCCTGTGCTCTTCTTGCTCAGCCAGCTCCAGCCTCATCTGCCTTCTTGCTGTTCCTCCAGAGGTTGAACCTCCACATCTGGGCCTTCGCTTTTGCTGTTCTTCTCTTCCCTAGACGTCAGAGTGGCTTCCTTTGGGGCTGGCAGAATTACAGCCCCCCAAAGATATGTACTAATCTGTGGAACCTATGAATATGTTAGGCTACAAGGCAAAGGGGAATTAAGTCAACTGATGGAACTGAGGTTGTGTTACGGACTGACCTCAAAATCCATATGTTGGAGTCCTAAACCCAGTACCTCAGAATGTAACTATATTTGGAGCTAGGATTTTTTAAAAAGTAAAATAAGGTAATTAGGATGGGCCTCATCCAGTATGACTGGGGTCCTTATAAGAAGAAGAGATTAAGACACAGACACACCCAGAAGACTTTGGGGAGACAAGTGGAGAAGACAACCACTTACAAGCCAAGGAGAGAGGACTCAGAATAAATGAACCCTGCTGACACTTTGATTTCCAATGTTAAGCCTCCAAAATTGTGAGAAAATAATTTCTGTTGTTTAAGTCACCTAGTCTGTGGTGCTTTGTTAATGCAGCTCCAGCAAGCTCTACAGATTTTAATCAGCTAAGCTTGAGATGAGAAGATTACCCTTAAAGAATAGGAAAAATAATAATTTCCCTTTACCTCTTCTGAGTTCTTAGTTGGGATGGACCCCTACAACAAAAGACAGATAGCACGAGACAAACAGAAGTTTCTTACCCTGTATACTTTATATATACATGGGAAATACCCAGGGAAATGTGAGTAAATCTCCAAGAGGTGGCTGAAATACCATCTTCAATTGAAACAAAGAAAGAATGGGAGGCCAGTTACAGGGAGATGGTCAGAAAAAGTACAGAATACAAGAGATCTGTCACACAGATTAAGCCCCAGTGCCTTCTCCATTGTGAGGAGTCCCAAGGGATTTGGAGTCATCCTTGTCTCCCTTTTACAGAGAGCAGACACTCTTACAAATGGAGATTCCTTGAGAGATATAAATTTCCCTTATAAAAAGATAGCGACTACTCTATGTTTTTAGAGTTTCTTCTGTGTCTACAATCTCTCGAATCATCAACTCAAAATAATCCTTATGCTAAAGAGGCATATTTTAGGGTGGCAAGTTCTGGTCTCCTACAGTCATATTTTGGAGTGACATATTTTTGGTCTCCTACATCCCAGATTATCCAAGTGGGTCTGATGTAAGCACAAGGGGTCCTTTAAGTGAAAGAAGCAAGCAAAAAAGAGAAAGAACCAAGAAATGTCAGGGTGAGAAGGACAATGTTGCTCTGAATACAGAGAAAGCCAAGGAATGCAGCCTGTGGAAGCTGAAAAAGGCAAGGAAATTAATTCTCTCCCAAAACCTCCAAAGGAAACACATCCCTGCCAACACCTTGATTTTAGCTCAAAGAGAATACCTCTAAAACTGTAAGATCATACATTTTTTTAAGCCACTAAGTTTGTGGTTATTATAGCAGCAATGGGAATCCAATACACTCTCCTTCAGTTCTTTTTTCTAATGCATTTCTTATGTAGCCCTTCCTGACTTCCCTATTTAAAATTGAGCACCTCCCCTACCCCCTTTCCTGCTTTATTTTTCTCTTTAATATTCATTACCACCTAATATACAGCACATTTGAAAAATTGTATATGTTGATTGTTTGTATTCCTTGTTTAAAACATAAACTCACAAGGGCAGGAATTGTTGCTTCTTCCAAATAGTCCTACCACATAAATAAATAAATATTCAATGCATTGATTCATAATTTAACTTTAATAGAGTTAAGTATTAATTTAAGACTATGTAATCATAAACAATACTTTCTTCACATACCATCTCCCCACCTACTCCTAAAAATAACATTCAACAATTCTGTGGTGGTTCTTATTTGCTTAATACAATTTTAGAATCAAACAGAGCCTGCTCCGCCTATAATGAAAGTCAAGCAGGAAGGGACATTAGAAATGAGGGGTCCTTAAAACCACATTAGTCAGGCTTCTCCAGTAAAATAGAACCAATAGAAGAGACAGATATATATACAATCATGCATCACTTAACAACATGGATACATTCTGAGAAATGTGTCATTAGATGATTTTGCCCTCATGTGGACATTGTGGAATGAACTTACATAATCTTAGACAGTACAACCTACCTCATACCTAGGCTATATGGTGTAGCCTATTGCTTCTAGGCTATAAACCTGTACAGCATGTTACTGAATACAATAGGCAATTATAATACTATGGTAAATATTTGTGTATCCAAACATAGAAAAGGTACAGTAATAATATGGTGTTATAATCTTATGGGACCACTATTGTGTATGTGGTATAGCATTGACCTAAATGTTGTTATGCGGTGGTACATGACACTCTATATATATAAAATACCATCTCCATAAAACACCATATATATAAAATAAGGAATTGGCTCACATAATTATGGAGGCTAAGAAATCCCAAGATCTGCAGTCAGTCAATTAGAGACCTGGGAGGGTCAATGTGTAGTTCTAGTTCAAGTCTGAAGGCCTGAGAACCAGGAAAGCAGATGGTGTAAGTTCCAGTCTGAAAGACAGCAGGCTTGACACCCAAGAAAAGCCAATGGTTTAGTCTGAGTCAAAAGATTGGAAGAGATCAGTGTCCCAGTTTAAGGAGTCAGGAAAGAGGAGGTCCCTCTCATGCAACCTTTTTGTTCTATGCAGGTCTTCACATTAGGGAGGGTAATCTGATTTACTCAGTTTACCAATTCAAAAATGTTGATCTCATCCAAAACACCTTTATAACACACCAGAAAAATGTTTGGCCAAAAGTCTAGGAACTCCATGGCCCAGTCAAGTTAGCACATAAAACTAACCATCACGACAACCAACTTTGCATTAATAGCATTGGAAAAAGAGATTTGGTCTGTCTAACAAGCTAAGCTCAACCCAAGCCTGAGCCTTGGCTCCACCCCAGCTATTTCCTATGCTTTGAGAATAGGAATACCTTGAAAATATTAGTCAGTTCCCTAGAAGAGGTATGTGAATTTTTCTAGGAAAAGAATTCATCAGTTTTATCAGCTTCTCAGGGGAATCAGTGAACATTTAGGGGTTCTTATCCTAAAACCAGCTATTTGTAAATACTCCATCAGTTCTCTCCTTCAGTGTCTGATGATTGTGATCAGTTGTTTCATTTTTAAAAGAAATTTTCTGTGCTAATACAATTTTGTCCCCAATTTTCTAGGAATTTCACCTGTAATAAAACAGTTCTTTTTTTTTTGAGCTCCTAAGGCTCAAGTAACATAGGCCAGGTCTTGCCTTTAGGGAATTTGAACTTTTTCATGAATCATTCCTATGTCTTTATTTATATAATCATGATAAACACATTCGCCTTTTCTTTCTTCCTCAGGCACTTATTAAGCACCTACTATATGCCAGTCTCAGTGATGAATAATACAGTAAGTGCTATCACTTATTACACAAGGAGATACACAAGGCACAGAACACTGTGGTGGCTAAGGACCTGGGCTCAGGAGCTGGACTACTTAGATCCAAATGCTCCATCACTGCCTAGCCACACAACCTCACACATACTGAAGCAACGATGTCTAATTTCCTCAACTATAATGAAAATAAAGAAAACGCAGCCTTCATACTTGTGAGGATAAAATTATACAATGCATGGACAGCACTTGGCACATGGGGAGAGTTCAATAAGCATTCAGGGTTCTCTGTTACTGTGCAATGGAAGCACAAAGAAGGGACTGACTCCACTCACAGGGGTCTGGAAGGGCTTCTCACATAGGAGACAAAAGTTGAATCCTTTTTCAGGATGGGCATTCCAGAATATTCAAAGTTCACTGAGGGTGATGGGAAACACAGGAAAGTTATGAAGAGAATGGCATGAAAGGATGTGTGCTTTATAAGAATGTCTTGGGTAGCCATGTAGAGAACAATTGGAACATAAAAAATATGAAGGCAGGGAGATGAACTATGACGCTGTCACAGTCAACCAGGTGAGAAGTGAAAGAGGCCTAGATGAAGGCAGAAAGAACGAGAGGAAGCAATGGCTTCAGAGGCAAAATCAGCACAATTGGTGACATACCTGGTGAAAGCTAGGGCAAGACCAAAACAGAAAGAGAATGTCTGTCCATGGAACCTTCAGGGCTCCTTCCCCAAGGATGACTAGGATCTCACTGAGCAGCCACTAGCTCCTTACTGGTAAAGATGTAAGATTCCACCCTAAGTGAAGGGACTTCTAGAGCTGATGATCAGACTCACATCGTCTGTGAAATAGAGTCCCGGAGCCAGAGAGAAAACAAAGCCTGCCCCAGACTCAGGAGAAGCTGAAGGAAGGCTCTGGGAAGGCAAAGAAGCATCTCTAGCCTCAATTCAAGACTTAAGGCCCCTGGATCTTTCTCTGGACACTTGGTCAGGCTGGTAAGCATTTGCTAGACATGAATGAAACTCAGTGCCTGGTCCAGAGGAAGAGGGAACTAATAAATTGTAAGAAAAAAGGAACAAGCACTCCTCATTTCTACCCATTGGTACTTGCTCTTAATTCTTCAACAAATGGGATAGCATGACAAATAACCAGGGTATTTGGAGCCAAGGGCTTTATTCACCAGTTCCCTCTTAGTCAATCTTATTTCCCTTCAAGACCCTAGGATAATTTCCCTGGTTGCTTACAAAGATTCATCACTGAATCACATCATGCATGACAGGGTTGTTTGGTTTGGAGGTTTTGGATTGTTGCTGTGTAAGTCTGTGTAACAAGAAAACACAAAATATTAAACATTAAACCTTTAGATGTATACGTCCCTATGGTTGTTGTCACAGTTGCTGCTATTTGTAAATCCCAAATATAAAAATCTCCAGACATCTGAACACTCTTATTCCAATTATAACTACTCTTCAGAATTTAAATAAGGTTTCCGTCTAGAATTTTTGTTGTTCTTCTTGAAATGCCAAGTCTGAGGGTTCTGAGGCCAAGTGAAATAAAGGTATTGAGTTTTCTGCAAAGACTGTGACTGTCCAGCCACTGTAAAGAATCTGGATATCATCAAAATGGCTGCTCCTGTCTGTTTCAGTTGTTCTCTTTTACCCAGGTGATAGGAGACCCTGGCTGTCTTGGGAAATCAACTGCTCCACCATTTCCTGATGCAAATCTCAGTAACTTTTTAAATTCCAATTTACCCTGCTTAGGCCCTGACTTCTGGATTCGCTCCTGGGTCTCCTTCTTCTTATGAATAGCTTTTAAAATAAACAAAAATCCCTAAAGATTTATACAATTCAAAGGGAAGACAGAAACACCTGATTTCCCAATTCCAGGGTGAGGTCTGGTGTCCAATCAGTCCACCTCACTATTGCTCCTCACTGCCATTTGGTGATACCATTGAACCTGGTTCTCAGAACTTGGAAGGGAACCTGCACTCCCACACAACTAAGTCTCAGGTTCCCAGGTCACATCTCCTAATGCTCAGCAATCCCTGCCCTGTGCACATCCATGACATTGTGGCAGAGATTCTTAAGATCTCCCCATCTTCACTTTCTGCCTGTCTATCCTCAAGGAATCACGCTCCTTTTCAATCTCTGAAAGTCAAAGAATCTCTTTCTTTAAACAGTAGAACCACCAGTCCAAACTCTTAAGAATGACTTATAACAGTGGCCTCTAGGTATTTATTTTGCTCAACGTGAGCTGCTGCTATAACAAAATTCAGACCATGTGGCTTACGCAATAGACGTTTGTTTCTCAGAGTTCTGGAGGCTGGTAAGTTTGAGATCAAGGTTTCAGCAGGTTCAGTCCTAGGTGAGGACTCTCTTCCTGGCTTGCAGACGGCCATCTTCTCACTGTGCCCACACAGTAGAGAGAGAGAACTCTGGTCTCTTTCTCTTCTTCTAAGGACGCTAATTTCATTATGGGGTCTCCACCCTCATGATCTTATCTAAATCTAATCACTTCAAAATTTCCACTTCTAATACCATCACATTAGGAGTTAGAAATTGTATGCTGAATAAAAATTTGGGGAGACACATTCAGTTCGTAAGAGTCTGAAACCTGGTAGTCTGTTTCCCCTTGGGAAAGGAGCTTCTTCAAAGCTAAAGGGAGACTGGTTTTACTCCAAAGCTGACATGGTTGAACTTACAAGTACTTCACTCTGTGGAGCAAATAAATAGGAAACACATATATAACACAATAAATCTTCAGTGGGCTGAATTGCTGTACATCTTGATAAGCCATAGAGTGACAAGATCTATGGGCCTTGCTTTTCCCATTATCTGCACAGATGACTCCATTCAATGTGGAATGTTTGTTATAGAAAATTTCAGGAATAGGTAAATACTTGCAAATTCTGCTCATGTTTTCATAGAAGTTGAATCTCAGTGTTGAAAGGGATTTTGATATCTCTATCCAACCCCTACTCAATGTTTTAATCTTAAGCCCCTTTCTCTCTACCAGTGATTATTCTGCTCATTTTTAAATGCCCAGTAACAGAAAACTCACTCATTGCTTTTTAAGTTCTCACTCACTCGCCTGTTTACTTGCTTGCTTCTGAAAATACACACATACAAACACATATATTTTTGGAAGGTGGTAAGTACACTGTAGGAGAAGTAGTCTGGGATTTGTGTTAAATGGAGCTAAAATCCCAGCTCTGCCACTTTCTGTCCAGATTTAAGAAAATGTTTTAATATTGTTTAGCTTTAATGTTGTCACTTGCTAAAAAGAGGAGAAGGATAATAAAACCTACTTTCTGGATACTTTTGTGAATTCGTTAGATAATGAAGTGCCCAGCACAGGTGTAACGAATGTTAGTTTCTCACCCACTTTCTCATCACCCTTTCCTTTTGGCCTTTCATTCATTTCCTACCATGTGGATATCTTGACTGATGATTTATTTGGCTTAATATTGAGATACTGTAGCCAATATGCTATTGATGAAAACATCACAAGAAGTCATAAAGAAGTCATTAGGCTGAAAAGGAAAGGCCTTTGCCTGGCAAGTAGACTCATAAATCCATGATGATAATTAATGTCTTCATTTGATTTTGAATTCTTCAAGGGCATGGATCTTGTCTTATATCCCCCATGGAATCTACCATAGGTCCTTGTGTGTAATAGAAACTCAATAAATGTTTCAAAATTGAATTATACTTTCTGTTACAAATTTAATTAGATCATGGCAAAGATACAAATAATATTTGGATGTATGTTTCTTTTGGATTATCAGCTCCTACATGGGAGTGTAGAGGCTTGTTCCTGCTTTTAAGCTGTCAAAAGGAAGGTTTATATTTTCCAAGATTGCTATAAACTCCGAGGGCTATTGCATTCACAAGTAGGCAGTAAGTACTAATCAAACTTCTGTAAAATTTAGTTCTTTTCTTTATATGTATGATTGAACTACATTTCTCCCTTTAGGAGCCTAGAATATTTGAAAAGTTTATTATCAGTTACCCTATGTTCCCAGTGCCTGGGACAGTGCCTGGCAACATTTCATGGGTAGATAGACACATGGATAGACCTGTGGGTTCCAGCGTTTCTACTCCATTTTGAGTACATTTGCTGAAAAATATAATGCACATAGAATTTAGGATTGAACTTAAATATCTAGTGTATGTTTGTTATTTACTTTAAAATAATTTAAATATTCATACTGTAATAAAATTTAACACTGCATCTGTCTGGTTCATTGGGTTATTATGAAGGCAATGTCAGAATATAAGTTACTCTAAAATTATGGAGACAAATCACTCTCTGTGAATAAATTTGGTACTAATCAACATGTGATGTTGAGCTTAACCCTAGCAGAAATAACCCTTCCCAAGGGATAGCTTGTACATATGCTGCTGTTCCAAACTCTGGAATCACCTAAGGATTTAAGGTGAGTAAAATGTGACTTTAGAGAGCTAATTAAAAAGAAAAAATATTAGAAGAAGTGGTCAGCAAGCAGTCTTCTTGTGTAGTTATTAGCATTCTGCAATTGACTTCTTGACATCTGAGCAATACCTTCACACATCCATTAAACTCTAAGCTCCAAGAGAGCAGGGACCTTTCTTTTTCCCTATGACAACCCCAAATCCTAGCATCCTGTCTGACACGCTATTTATGTTGGGGTTTCTGGAAGAGCCTAGGTGTTCTCCTCTTATCTCTTCCAGATTCTAAACCACTTGAGTATCAAAACATCAGCTTTGCTAAAAACAGAGCTACAAAGCAAAAATAGTTCTTACTATTTTCTTCCTCAATGAGATCCTGAAGTAGATAGAGTTTGGTCTCTAGGATAGACCCTCACTCAGCCGGCCTGGTTTCATGGAGAAGCCAATGGGGCAGGGAGCATAGAATAAATATTGTTACCTGCAGGGAATGAAAGCCTCTTACTGGCAAGAATTGCAAAGAGTTTGAATTTTAGCCTACCTGCAGGCTAAGAAAGAACTTGTAACTGTTTCACAGATGCTTACAGAAGATAGAAGACTCCTGAGTCAGAGACAAATGACTTTATTACAGCAAATGTAATAGCTAAAGTTCATTCCCACTCCCCATGCCCTCCCTCCCTCCGAGTCTCAGGAGGACAACATAGGTTGTCCTAGATGGCCCCTGCACATGCAAAGAGTTGTGTTACAGGAAAAGAAGACTACACTTGGGTGATGCCCACTATTTTAGCAAGTGGAAGCAAGCCTGTTCTTCATCCAGGGGAAGACATTGCCTCCTCTCTTAGGGTTGCTGCCACAAATACAGGCCTGGGAATGGCCTGAGAGAAGAGCACTCACAGGCTTGCATTCACAGAAGAACCTGTAGAGAGGCTCTGGGCCCATAGCAGGCTGCCTCTTTCAGTACTGATCAGATCATGACTCTCTTCCCATAGGAGAGAAAAAGGAGGTTGAAGAAAATGGGGACGTGTTATTCCAACACCTCTGTCCTGGAAAACAGAGCAGTTGTTCCCTTACGAAGACACGCCCCAGCTTTTTGATCACTTAACGCATTGGGTTTAACTAGCAGGTCAGCTGGGTTGTGGCTGCTCCTCTTTGGGAAGAGAACAGCTATTTATCAGGGTAATTCTGCTCCTTCCACATTTATTAGGATATGTCCAAATTTACTATCATGCCTTTGTATTATCCTCTTAGGACAAGTCATAGGCAGTTCTAGTTTTGCCTGTTGCGATGGTTGGTCTTACAAGCCAGCTTGGCTAGGCTATAGTGCCCAGTTATTTAATCAAACACTAAGTTAGGTGTTGCGATGAGGGTATCTTGTAGATATAGTTAACATCTACAGTCAGCCGACATTAAGTAAAGGAGATTACTCTCAATAGTGTGAGTGTGCCTCATCCAATCAATTGAAAGGTCCTGAGGAAGAAAAAAAGTCTTCTTCAAGACTGCAACATCCTCTCTTGCCTGAGAATTATCAGCCTGCCAACCTGCCCTACAGATTTCAGACTTACCAATCTCCACAACTGCATGAGCAAATTCTTTGAAATACAGTCGACTGTTCTGTTTCTCTAGAGAACCCTGACAGATAAACCCACGGATCAGAAATAGGTCAGAACAAGACGGTGATTAAATAAGCCTATAGTTCTGCTGTGTCCTTGCTCTCCATACTGCCTTGTAGTGACTTATTCAGGGTCTCAAGTCTCTTGATACCTGAGAAAAAGCAGGCATCAGTAGTCTATGAGTTCACGAATTGGTGTCTTTGCTGTGCTGTTCATATTTCCTAAACCAAAATATAAAAGTACATGGTCTCCCAAATAGAAGAGTATTTATGGGGAAAAGTATAGAAAATATTTGAAGCCAGTCAGTTCCAAAACGTCCAAGACATACAGCCACTACATTTATATATCACACGGGTTCAGTTCACCCCAATTTGTTCCCATGACCAGATAAACCCTAAATGTACCTCACAACACTCAATTTCTGGACACTGCAAGGTCAAAGATCCCCCAGTCACTCAGCAAGTCTCCACTGAGTACATCAGAAAGGCATTTTGGATAAAAGGAAGGTATCATTCCTGCTTCCTGAAGAAGCAAAGCCTGATGGGGCAGCTGGGCAAGTAAAGAGGTCGTTACAGGAACAGGAACCCTGGTGTGTTGTCAAAGCCCAACTCCAGGAACCCCCTCCCAAGGTTCCACCACACCACCCCCAGGGATCCCATAAGAGGGACTCCCTTCTGTGCCATTGCATCCCTTTTTTAAATTCAATGGAGACTCCCTGTAATAGTCAAAATAACTAAACACTCTGCAAACCAGGGCCACCTCAGCTGCCCCCATCCATGGCTCTCAGTTGACCCAAAGGGAAATCACAGGGACAAGGCTCATTCCCATGATAGCCATCAAAGGGCAGCCTGGCCTTTGTCCTGCTCAGGTCTACCTCATAGTGTCCATTGGTTATCCCAAGCTCCTGGGTCCAGAGCTTCCCCCTTACATGCTGCTTTCGAGAAAGATGGGGAGCTAACCAACACTAACTCCTACTTTCCTCTCTCCTTGACTTGACTTCTACCGGGGCCATTGACTCAGGAATGCAGGAAGCTGCTTTCCCAGGGCGTAGGTCTAGGTCTGGTCCTGCTGAAGAGCTCAGTGTTCTTGCTTTGAGGGAAGGGGGAAAGAAGGTAGGGAAAGAGGGCAAGAGACTTTGCAGATGAGAAGACCCAGTGGCAAAGTCAAGAGAGCACTAGGAGGAATCCAAGGTTTGAATACTGTCAGCTCTTACTTTTAGTGACTTCGGGCAGGTGACTAACTTTTCTGATCCTCAGTTCCTTCCACTGTAATAATGCAATCATAAGAGTGCCCACCTCATAGGGATAGAATAAGACGAGGTATGTAGAGCACTCCCCAGAGTGTCCGGCAGGCAACTAACATGCTGCGTATGTGAACTTCATCATCATCATTATTATCATCATCATCATTGTATCACCACTCTTGACCTGCACATTCTCACCTATAACATGAGGAGTGAAACCAGGTAACTCCCAACTCCTTTCCAGTCTAACAGTTCTGTGGCTTGGTAAGGCAGAAATCAACTCTTAATTTACATCAGCCCCACTTCGCAAGTGGGGCTGGACGCTAGGAGAGGGGAGGGGCTGGAACCCAGCTTTGAGTTCTGTCCCAGGCACTCAGGCCAGTTCCAGCACCCAGTTCTGGGTGATGCTGTTGCCAAATCTAGCTGAAAGGCTTCCATCCCCAAATTGACTTGTGTCTTGTCTCTTGCTGCAACGCTAAGCTAATATTAAATCTTTCATTCAACCCACATTGAATTGCTATTGATTGCCACATTGTGTCTTAGATTAGCTTATTGCATTATATATTCAGCCATGTACAGCTTGCCAAAACCAGCATCCAGAGTCACCTCGCAGCTCCCTGCTGGCTTTAGAATGTTTTCAGGGCTGTGAATTTTTTATAAAACTGAACACAATTTTCATTGAACAACTGGCAACTTTCCTTGGACAATGAGCATTGAGCGACTAAGTAAAAGAACCTCAAAAGCATGGTCTGCAAGGAATATAAATCTTTACTGATCAATTTCAACGACTCCCAATGCATGAATCATTTCAGTATTAAAACTGTTTGGGAAAAGACTTAAGGGTTGTGTCTCTTAATCTTATACTCCCAGAGTCTGTTATTTAAAATGTCCAGGGCAACAATGGGTTATGGATTCACTTGAGGAATCATTTAATTCTTCAAAACCATCAGGACTCAAATGGTATTTATAAGTGGAATTGGACAGATTTGTTGCTCACTAGAGCTAGTCAATAGAGCTGAGACACAGGGGTGATTTTTCTCCCATTAATGAATCATTCAATACTTGAAAAGTAATAACTTCTTAAGAATTGCACTTATCTGGGACAAACAGGATAGAGCAACTACAATTTTTCTTACTTCAATATTCCACTTGCTTTTTCTTCTCCAATGAAAGAAATCTTCTACCTTTCCTAATAAAGTTTGCTTCAATTCTTCTTTATTCCTCCCCTCAGAAAAAGAAAATCACAAGTTTGACCACAAATTAGATTGCAATATTTTCCACAGTTTAGTCCACATATTGATTCAAGACTAAATGCTGACTCCTAAGTAGACTATGAGATCCTTAGCATTAGAAACAACACCAGAAGCTTTCTCTGAGTCCTCCCACATATTCAGATGGAGTTTCTCAACCAGGGCAATTTTGCCCCACCCAGGGGACATTTGTCAACATCTGGACACATTTTGATGGTCACAACTGAGTTGTGGTTGGTGCTACTGTCATCAAGTAGTAGAGAACAGGATGCTGTTAAATATCTTACAATGCTCTAGATAGCCCCCACAATATAGGATTATCCCACCCCAATTGTCAACAGTGCAGAGATGGAGAAATCCCAATCTAAAATCATTCTAGGTGAGGTAGAGTGGCTCATCCCTGTAATCCCAGTGCTTTGGGAGGCTGAGGCAGGAGGATCGCTTGAGCCCAGGTGTTTGAGGCTGCACTCCAGTCTACACTCCAGTCTAGGCAACAGAGAGAGCCCGTGTCTCAAAAAAAAATTTTTAATTAAAATCAATCTAGGCACATAATAAATAAATGTTCAAAAATGTTTGTTGGTGTAATACAACTGGCTTGTGTTCGCATTAAATCAAAGGAGAAGGCTGGGCTCGGGATGGCTTACGCCTATAAACCCAGCACTTTGGGAGGCTGTGGTGAAAAGATTACCTGAGCTCACAGGTTTGAGACTACCCTGGACAACTTGGAGAGACCTCATCTCTACAACAAATCAAAAAATTAGTAGGGCATGGTGGTGCATGCCTGCAGTTTCAGCTACTTGGAAGGCTGAGATTGAAGGAACTCCTGAACCTAGCAGGTGGAGACTGCGGTGACCGAGAGCATGCCACTGCACTCCAGCCTGGGCAAGATAGTGAGACTCCAACTCAAAAACAAAAACAAAGGAGAACTCAAAGTGAGGTAGAGTATTCAGGGTATTTATGGAGGATATGGGCTTAGCAGACACTTAAAAGTATGGATAAAACTCAGATGGGCAGGGAAGAGGAAGGGACACTTTCCAGAAAAAGAAAAATCACAGAAGCATGACACCTGTGGGAGGTCTGAGACGAGCAAATCCTTGGCTAAAATTCTAAAGAAACACTCCAGACCAGGGAGATCTTAGTAGAACAGAACACAGTATCAAATTTGAATGAATGATGTGGTTTTGTTTTGAAAACAATTGACATTATGTATTTTGGGAAAAGGTAGTAGGATAAAAATTATCTTTAGCACCATTTAGATTTATATAAACAGCACCACTGACTTATATTACCACCATTTTACAGATGAAGGTACTGAGACATGGAGACATTAACCATAAAGTCTGAGTTATAGTTTGGTAAATTTGCTTATGTCTTTTGACATGAGTTGGGTGATATTATAGATAATACCATTAATGCACAGTATCACTTGGTGTTTATAGCACAGGCTGTGGTTAAGAAACACTGTCTGGATGTGTGAGAGAACTCAGGGCAAGCTTCCGATGGTGTTTCTATTGCTAAGAATCACACAGTCTACCACGAGCTCAGACTGGCTCCACCATTTAGTAGCTCATGAACTTGGCCAAAGGGCTGGACATGTGAATTTCAAATTGGCTCATTAATATAAAGTAGATGGGAGAGGACTAGGCACATAGAATATGTTCAGTCATGTCAACTGTTTTTATTATCATCACTCTTTTTAATGAAGGTTCATTAGCCCTGGCCTACAAGTTTCTGCTGGATTCACCACCAGAATGAGCAACATCAACTTGTCTGGGGGTGGCAAAATGGGGGAGAAATTCATGTAGAAGCCAAGGGACAAACGTCCCCTTTGCCCACTGAAGGTTCACTGTAAATCAATGTACAAAAGGCAGATTAATAGGAGAAAAAGAATACAAAATTTATTTGATCATAGTTTTACAAGACATAGGAGCCTTCAGAATGAAAACTCAGAGATACAAGGGAAATTGTCTATTTTTATTCTTAGGTTCAACAAAGTATGAACAACCATGTAGAAATGTGGTTGGGACCGGGCTGGGTGGCTCCGCCTGTAATTCCAGAGCTTTGGGAGGCCGAGGTGAGTGGATTGCCTGAGCCCGCGTGTTCGAGACCCGCCTGGGCAACTTGGTGAGAACTCATCTCTACAGTAAATCAAAAAATTAGCTGGGCATGGTAGCGTGCGCCTGTAGTTCCAGCTCCTTGGAAGGCTGAGGCAGTAGGATCACCGGAGCCTAGCAGGTCGAGGCTGCGGTGGCTGGGAGTGGCCACTGCACTCCAGTCTGGGCAACAGAGTGAGACTCCAACTCAAAAAACAAAACAAAACAAAAAAAAGAAATGTGGTTGGATGAAAAGGGTATGATTAAATGCTAATAGATTAAGTGGGGAAACCCAGCAAGGCCTGTCTGTCTAGATTCTCCTTGGCTTCTCTGAGCATGCCTATCTTCCTTCTGGGTATGGGGCAGGACCTTCTCTGGAATGGGGGTCTTATGACCTACAGTCAAGCAAGGTAGGTCAGAAAATTTCTTTGTGACCAGTTTTCATACAGAAAATTAGGGATTAGGGGTAGTTAAAGTAACATTTTTAGGTTTTATGATGGGGGAAGAGGTTCTGGTTTCTCTGACCCACCTTGAGAAGGAGAGATCCTAGTTTCTATGGCAGCCTCGGGGGAGAATGGGACTGAGAGACAGGCGGGAAGAAGAAGATCAAAGAAAAACTTTTGCTTCAGAGGACTTCATTTTGGGGTATTATATTCTGAACCCCAACATTAGTAAACCCCTTTCAGGACTTTCCCAACTCTTTTCTATAGTACATTTTCACAGATTTTTCAAACCTAAGGAAATTCAGTGTCACTGGTTGAACTGAAAACATTTTTCTCCTGTAGCCTCCTAGCTAAAGCTGTAGTTTGGATGAGGAGGCAGTAAAGGAAGCAGGTGTAAACTGCTGCTTTGAGTAGCCAGCTGAGTAAAGATTCCCACAAGAGGGGCGTGTGTGTGTGTGTGTGTGTGTGTGTGTGTGTGTGTGTGCGCGCGCGCGCGCGCGTGTGTGTGTGTGTGGGGGGGGTGCAGAGAGGGAGAGAAAAACAAGATGTACACACCAGGACAAAATAGAGTTTCTAAGAACACCATGTCAGGCTGCAGGGGGCAGGGACGCTTACACTTCCCAGAAAACATCACCTTTATATGTAACTTCAGTTTCTAATTTTTTTTAATGGGGTGGGTGGTTCCTTCATCAAAACCTCCCTGACTTGTAAAGGCTCATTAAGTGGGAAAGGAACCAGAGAAGAGCCACCAAGCTGGTAAATGGAACTGGAGGCTCTACCAGGCAAAAGGACTGAGCAGAATGAACCTAGAAAGGAGAAGCTCACAGGGCCCATAGTGGCTGCCTTCAAATATCTGCAGGGTTGACAGCGTGGATGGGAATTAAAGATGTTACATGTGGGAGCAAGCTGTGGGGAGCTGGTTTCAGTACAACATAGCAAATGTTTTTCTGCCATCTAGAATTGTCTAAAAATGCAATCCACTGTCAAGGAGTAGTGAGCTCCCCATTGTTACAGTTATGTAAGCAGAGGCTGAATGATCATGTTATTGGGATGTAGTCATGATTCCAACTTGAAAGTGATTTCTGATCATATAGTTCCCAAACTTACATAGCCTATCTGGATATGAGGGGTAGATCCCACTTCTTTTCTTTGTCTTCCCCAGGCTTGACTCTATAGCAGTGATAGAAAGAGTTTCCGTCTCCAAGGTCAGTTCTTGTTGATTTTGACAGTCTGCCTGGGACACTATGTTAAGAAGGTTTCCAAGGCTATGAAATGTGATAAACTAGTAATATCTGCTAAGGACAAAGGAAAGGAGCAGAGGAGGCCCACTTCTCATTTCTATTGTATATACAGCAGCTATATATAATAAGGATAGTGTTTTTAAAATACTAACTTCCCTACTTAATAAGCAAAACATTTTCCATTCCATCATTATGGTTATGGCATGAGATTAATACCTCAAAAAAGAGGCAGTTTGATTTCCCTAGAATAAAGGAACTGAGAGGTAAGGAAGAAGAGAGACATAATGTAGACCCTTTCCCAAAAGCAAGAAGGGAAAGTCGAAGATCTTCCTGGGAGGAAGTGGAGAGTTCTGAAAGGATGAACCTGGGAAGAAGTAGATTCCAAACACCTCCTTGCCCTGCCTCTGAACCTCAGGGCAGGGAGTGGGGACAGATAGAAACCCTGGGTGGGATGAAGGGAAAGCAGAAGGCACTTCCAATTTGGAATCCCAGAGGGGACCCTGTTGCCCCTGTGCCAACACAAGACAGCCATTGCAGGTCAAAATGACAGGGCGGCATGTTTCAGAAGAGAGAATGTCCTGAATGTCTCTGTTCACACATGGTGTGGAAGTGTCTGGAAGTTCTCACCTGCACCTAGTGAGGGATGCAGAGTTGAGAGCAATAGGCCTGCCTTGGGTGGCCATTATGTGACATCAAGTTGATCGTCAGAGGGTCTATAAGACCCATGAGGTCTGAGATGTCATCCAGGATGACACCAAGTCCTGAAGGTGCTAAGAGAGCACACCTGTGTTACACCACTGTGAATGTGTCGCTAGGACAGACACAGAGTCCAGCTTGAGATAAGAGAAAGCTGGCAGAGACACACAGCACTCTCACTGGGAGCCTCTTCCCCAGAGGCGAGAAAGCAGATGCCTGCCTTGCTTGAAGGCGCTAGGGAATACAAGAGCACCCACAGAGCAGCCTGAACTTTAAACTGACTAATTGCTGCAAAGGCCATTTTAACCCATAAAAAACCCTGTAACTTTGAGTTGGTAAGTGGATGTCATGATGTATGGCATGAGCGGGAACTGCCCTTTCCAAATCTGTATGTGGCCATTTCGGCATGTCCACCACCTCCCTCGCACACAGACACACCGTAAGTACACATGCAGTCACTCGCGAGATCCTGTCAAGCTAGAACAGAAAGTCTGGAAGACAACTTGAGAGTAGAAGGAAGGAAGATCATTGGGTAGGCAGAAGTGATGGCAGTTCAGCGGGAAAGAAAGGAGAGGAAATTCACCTGTTGGATAACAACAATAACTAATACTTTGGAATGTCGCTCATGGAGCATGCCCCTCATATCCTCACTACTCCAAGTGTGGCCCAGAGACCAGCCAGCATTACCTGGAGCTTGTAAGAAATCGAGACTCTTGGGACACACCCTAGACCTACTGAAGAAGAGCCTGCATTTTTAACTTGATTTGTGATGTGTGTGCACGTTAGAGCTTGAGAGGTGCTGTATTATGTGATTCAGCACAAACAGTTTATCACAATTCTGAGTGCAAAACTATTCTCCCGTTTTACAGATGAGGAAGCTGAGACCCTGCCAAGTTCACATATCTAGTAAGTGGTAGAACCTAGATACCAACCCCAGTATCCTGATTCCAGGGGCCCATCATTTTCACCATATCAAAAGCTTAGGCCACTTCACTGGTTTGTTTCTGGTCAAATGTGTGATGACAATTGTGTTGATGCATGCCTAGAATGTTTTGGAGTGATCTGAGGAGATACAACAGTGACAAGGTTTCCTTTTCCAATACGTTTTCCAAAGTAAAACACCAGATATTCATGATGCAAACCATGTCTGGATTCTGCGTGATAAAAAGCCCCTAGTATTTTAAGCTTTTGGGTAATTTATAGCTATCATGTCTAAATTGTTCCGCTTGTTCTAAATTTGCCCTGCATGTGTACCTTTCAAGATAAGTTCTTTTAGCTGATAAACTCCCATTTTTAAATGCAAATGTGTTTTTGAAATGTATCTGTTCAATCACTTCTCCCTCAAAACCATACTATAGCTGAATTACTCAAAAGGAATCCGTGGTGAAGCACGGAACATTTTCAAGCATAATCCTGTGGTGCTTTTCATCTAAAAAGGTGACTAACAGCTTGCATAAGCTTATAACCAGACTTAAAGCTTAAAATCCCTGTGGAGTTTGCAAAGGGCATTGAGAAAGCCAGCCAAACCTGGGAACCATAAATGTCTTTGCAGGCTGACTTATCCACCAGTCACGAAATCAGTCTGATTTTAAATTGCTGTTACTCATTTCGGCTCCACACCTCTATTTTCATTACAGTGAGACGAAAAAGCACTCCTTCCTCTAGTAAGGAAAAATAAGAAATGGCTCCTATTTAACAAATACTAATTAGGTCATGCAATGTGGTCAAAAGAGTTGTGAACAGAGATGAAACCCAGGCACCAATCTCTGGCATCGGGTGGGTTATTATAAACATATGTTTGGGAAAAAAGAGTGAGTGATATAGAGTCCCAGGCCTGGAATTAACCAGCTCTGTGGTCTTGGAAAAGGCACTCTCCTCTCTAAGATCATTTTCCTTGGACTCAGTGATTTCCTAAGACTCCTTCTTGCTCCACAGTCTCAAATTTAAAATCAGATCATAATTATGTGCGAAGTAAAGTATAGCATACTTCATTTGAAGGATGGCATACTGATAAAGATAGTTAAGAAAATGACAAGGTGGCATGGAAATTAGTAATTATGTAATATGGAACACAAAATGTTGTTTATACTCTCAAACTGTAAGATTCTGTATGCATTTGAACCAAAGCTAGGAGGAAAGGGGGACAAAGATGAGTGGGCTCACAGGTGGGTCATGTTTTCTCATATTTTGGTTTCCATTAATTAATGCTGTTTATTTTATGTTTGAAAAGTATACTTTTAGGGAAGCACTTCTTCATGTTTTATGGAAGAACTGTTTGCCTGGTAGCTTGCTGTCATTTATTTTCTCAGCTTCCAAAACGGTGTTAGCCAGGTTGATCTCGTTGCTATTTATGGACTGTGTCACCTTCCAGAGCTCAATATTGTTTCCAAAGTTGTCACACGCCTGTGTGCCAGGAGTCAGCAAGGCTACCTCCATCCTCTCCTCCCAAACCCAAAACCACCACCACACACTCTACTTGTCCCCTCCACTGCTGATGACAGAAGACAAGCACTGAACAGCCGGGTCAAGTGGAAGCACCGCAGGGATGGGAAGGGACCTCGGAGTCTGCTCCATCCTGGCTCTGAGGTAGTCCATTCAGACTGTCTGCCCAGTTAATAAAGAAGGACATTACTGATCCACTTTTTTTCTTTTTTCTTTTTTGAGTCGGAGTCTCAGTCTGTCGCCCAGGCTGAAGTGCAGTGGCACGCTCACGGCCACCCCAGTGTCAACCTGCTGGGCTCAGGCAGTCCTTCCGCCTCAGCCTTCCAAGTAGCCAGAACCACAGGCGTGTGCTACCACACCCAGCTAATTTGTTTTTGTTTTTTGTTGTGTTTTTTTTTTTTTTTTTTGGAGAGACGAGTTCTCACCACACTGAGGGCCCCAGCAGCATGTGCATGGACCATATGTCTCTGCTCCCCACCATGGCAGCATTTGATTGGACCAGCACTGAGCACTTGACCCAGCGTGGCTAATCAGAGCCTCCTTTCCAGACACTTGACATTGGAACTAGGAAGAATCAGTCTCCCTCAAGACTGTAAACTCAAAACATATCAGTGTGTCAGCTTGTGTGCTCTGGGACAGGCCTATAGCCTGTGTGAACTGCAAAAGCAGAGAAAGTTCATATGGAGGGTGGGATGTCTGTGAGAAGAGAATGAGTCTGGGTGCCTTTTGCACCCTGTTCCAGCCTCTTCCTATGGGACTGCTGCAGCCTGTCCTTGGGTTCTGTGAAACAGCCTAAATCTTTGTAATAAAATCTTCTTTCAGCTTAAGCTAAGGCAAGTTGGTTTCTATCACTTGCACTCAAAAGCATCATGACTAATACAGCCTCCCATGTCCCTCAGTTGCTTGTGGGACCCTCCCAGCCTGTCATCTGAGGTCCTGTGTGACCTGCTCTGCCTGGCCTCTCGCTTGGCATTTCAGTCATGCTGGTCCCCAACTGGCAGTGCCCACACATCTTCCCGAGTCTTGTCTTTGGGCTTTGCTGCCTGTTTGGCAAGAAATGTTCACCAGCCCGCTAAGCTTCCTCCCCAGCCTCCCAAATAGGTTTAAAGAAAGAAGAAAAAAAAACAAACCCTGGCTGCAGAGGCTGCTTGCTTCCTCCCTTTACTTTCAACCCTGCATGTGATGAAAGCCCTCAGACAGAGCGTCATCACCTGGGATGCTGGAACCACGCTTTCTAATCCATGTTTGCCAAATCAGGCTTTGAATTTTCAGAGAGCAGGCCCTCCGGGGAAATTCAGAGAGATGGGTTGCCTTGCTGCAGCCTGAGATGATGTTCTCATTAAGTTTGGCTGCATTCTTTTTTTATAAGGATTTCCTGAGCACCCAGGGTAAAAGCAGGCAGTGCCCAGCAGCCCTGTGCTTATTGAGGAATCAACAGCATGGAGAAAAAGTGGATGTGAGGACTTCTTGCCTTCTAGGACACAACTAGTTAAAGAAGAGAGCTCCTCTGGAAATGCCTGGGGAGAGGACTCAAAAGATTTTTGTAAGAACAGCAAATGCACCTTTTTTTGTGGGGGGAAGGAGGTCAGTGTCTCACTCTGTTGCCCAGGCTGGAGGGCAGTGGCACGACAATTACGAAGTGCACCACCATGCCCAGCTAATTTTTTTTTTTTATTTCTTTGTAAAGATGAGGTTTACAGCCGGGCTCGGTGGCTCAGCCTGTAATCCCGCGCCTTTGGAAGGCTGAGGTGAGTGGATTGCCTGAGCCCGCGGGTTCGAGATCTGCCTGGGCAGGTGAGACCTCATCTCTACAATAAATAAATAAATAAATTAGCCAGGTGTGGTAGCGCGCACCTGTAGTTCCTGCTACTTGGAAGGCTGAGGCGGAAGGATCGCCGGAGCCCAGCAGGTCTCGAGGCTGCGGTGGCTGGGAGCGGCCACTGCACTCCAGCCTGAGTGACAGAGTGAGACTCCAACTCAAAAAAGAAGAAAAAGATGAGGTTTACATTATGTTGTCCGGATTGGTCTCAAACTCCTGGGCTCAAGCAATCCACCCACCTTGGCCTCCCAAAGTCCTAGGATTACTGGCATGAGCCACCATGCCCAGCCAAATGTGTGCATTTTAATCCTCAATCTAGTCAAAAGGAATGGCAAATAATGACAGTAATATTATATGGAGCACACACAGTATCTCACAAAAGTTATCAAAGCTATGTGGTGCTATTATCCCTGACTCACACATGAGGAAACTGAGGTACAGAGGTTAAACAATTTGCTGAAGTTACACAGGAACAAAGTGGTACTCCAGGTGCAGAACTACTTTGCCTGGCTCCAGTGGTTGTCCTTTAAGCCAGTGGTCCTCAAAGTATACTCCCTGGACCAGCAGCAACAGCTAAATGTGAATTCTTGGGTCCCAGTTCAGACCTTCTAAGTCAGACATTCTGTTGTCAGAAGTGACTCTGATGCACACTGTAGACTCTCATTACTCAGTGTGGGTCTCAGTCCAGTGGCATTGGCATCACCAGGGAGCTGATTAGAAATGCAGACTCCCAGACCTAGTGAGTTGGAATCTGCACTTTAACACCACCAGGTGATTTGTATGCACATTAAAGTTTGAGAATTAAAAAGCACTGCTCTTTACTATGGGGAGTAAACAGGTGGCATTTAATATGGTATACTTTTAATCCTGTTTAAAGTTCAGAAAAGGAGGAGGGGAGAATGGGGAGGCCTACCATGAATTATATTGACAAAATACAGATTAACAAGAGAAAAAGGCATATACATTTTATAAACAGTTTTAATTCTGTATGCATTAGGGCTTCACAAAAAAGAAATGCAAAGCCTAAAGAAGCAGTTGTGTTCAAGATCTTATATGTCCTTTTAACAAAAGGTGATAAATTGTGGAGGAAGTGACTAGAAAAGAAAAGAACATTAATAAATTATGGGAAATAGGGATGATAAGTTGTGGGAAAGTGACTAGGAAATGTATGAGGAAAACTAAGTAAGATAAGAGTTATTTTAGTCTGTTTGTGTAGACTTATCCTGATGCTGCGTTCCATTTCCAGTGATAAGGGTACTCTTACCCTGGTACAGGTTGGGGGAAGGTATGCTCTGCTTTTAGGCAAAGAACTTTTCCTGTATCTGTTGGCTTTCAACTATCTTCAACTCAAAATAATCATTATGCCAAAGGGACATGTTTGGGGAAGCATATTCTGGACCTCTTCTCAAACAAGAGGCAAGCAACCAGTGTGGTTCATAAAGGCAAAAGGTCGAGCTTTGCAATTCCCAATTCTGCTGCCACAACAGGGGAATTGTCTGGTGGTGATTAGAGTGGAAGTTACCATGCCCTGTTGGCTCATAATGATCACAGTTGTTGGTTTTTTCTCCCAGATATTGCTCTGTAATATATACTTTTATAAATAATCATTAAATTATCATAATTCTTGGATGACTATTTCTATCATGGAATACAATGTAAACTGTAAAATGAAGGCATTTATTAACATGAAAAGTTTCTTGCCTGTGCATCAAGTGGGGGTAAATGCAAGTCACAAAGTGATGTAATCCAACTTCTTATGTAAGGTCCAACTGGTTTTAGACAGGCAGGTAGATAACAGATAAGTGGTGTCAATATACAAACATATATGGAGAGAGGGCAAGAGAGACAAAATATTAACACTGGTTATATTTTGAAGATGAAGGCTATAACTGTGTTTTATTTTCTTCTGTTAGCTTATATATTTCTCAAAATTTTCTTCAACAAACCTATCTTATGATACTGAAAAAGGTCTTTTGTAAAAATGTTATGTAAGCTCGGCTAGGTGGCTCAGCCTGTAATCCCGTGCATTGGGAGGCTAAGGTGAGTGGATTGCCTGAGCCCGTGGGTTCAAGATCTGCCTGGGCACCTTGGCGAGACCTCATCTCTACAATAAATCAAAAAACTTAGCCGGGCATGGTATCACGCACCTGTGGTTCCAGCTACTTGGAAGGCTGAGGCGGAAGGATTGCTGGAGCCCAGCAGGTCGAGGCTGCAGTGGCCAGGAGCGGCCACTGCACTCCAGTCTGGGTGACAGAGTGAGTGAGACTCCAACTCAAAAAAAAAAAATGTTATGTAATATTTTAATTCACCTTACTCCTGGGTACATGATTTTTCTCAAAGAACTGAGTGTTTGACTCTTTGTGTGTCTAACCTTTTTACTTTAGAGAGGATATCTCTATAATGTCTGACATAGGTCTCTGCCTTTGAAATGGTCTCTATGGTCACAATTAACAATGTGGATGGCAGATTTATGATTCCAGACTCCATTGCTGAACTATGGTATCCACAAGTAATATTGAAGGACTGTAGCACACTTTTGCCCCTCACTCAATGACACCTGTTTGCTGTGTTTGTAGTTCTTGGATCTTGGATCATTTAATAGTTTCATCTTCTTCAGGCATCCTTCATTATTTGTCAAAGCGTCTGCCATTACACATACCTCCTCTCTAATTTGGGTTCCAATATACTGAATCCTTGGAAATTAGATGAACTCCATGGTTATCACTGAAAATAAAGAAAGAAGCGTTTTCTGAGTGAAGGCTCAAGGAAGCTTTCCTTACGAGGAAGGCATATGAGCTTTAGCAAATGGGCTCCCCTGCTCCCCCAACCATACACATCTTTTGGCTTGTCTCCTGATTCCTGAGTGTGTTCTATACTGGTGAAGCTGATGGAGAGCAGAGTTCTGCATACGTGAAGTGGTAGTGTTCCTGTAACAAATAGCTACTTGATTAAGAAACAGCAAGACTCTGTGGCTCTGGACATCTCTCTCCAAGAGAAGAAGGCCGCAGATGGCAAGAGCAGAACCAGTGGGAGTCCCTTCTACCCCCCATCAAAGTAAGGTCATTTGGGTTCACCACCTGGCTATTAGATTGGCCAGATGGCAAGCCTGAGTAACTGCTCAGAAAGAGAGTAACTACCCAATCCATTACCCTAGCACAGTAGATACTGTTGATTTAACATGTGACACATATCACAGGACATAACATGGGTAATGAGGCATCATAGAGCTATCATAAAGGCAACCATCTGGGCTCATGTTGGAAAGCCCTGCACACTGTGGCCATGGGGACAATCCAACTGAGTTTTGTGGGGATGGGGATGAGAGGGAGGTGTGGGATGAAGGTAAGATGGGATGGGATGGGGAAGCAGGAAGCAGGGTGTGTGTCCGCATGTGCCACTGGCCTCAGAACTGAAAGACTGTGGGCTGCTGGAAAGTCAGTCACTTCCATCGCTGTGACATTGCTTACTCCTGCCCAACCTCACCTTGTTCTCAGAGTTTATCTTTGTTATCTTCAATTTTGAAGACAAAGTAATGATATTTTTATACCACTGCAGGAAAAATACAAATGTGACTACAGGAATGTTGGAATACTTTGACAGTTCTAGTCTAGCTCTGACAGTGACAAACATGACTTTCCCTTAGGAAACTGTGTGTGTGTGTGTGTGTGTGTGTGTGTGTGTGTGTGTGTGTTTTCCAGGTTGCTTCCCCCTCTGTCTTACCTCATCCTGAAACCCAACCTATAGAAAGAGGAACCATGACTTCACTTTTCATATTGTCAAGTCCTTTAGAAATCATGGAAATAAGCAAACACATCTAATAAACATCTTGATGCCTCGATATTTTTTGTCCACTTGAATGTATCACAGTAGAATCATGTGGATACATTTCAGAATACAGATAAAAGGGAAATGGCCTAAGGAATAAGGTGAAAGGCAATAAAGTCTATTTGAGCATCCAGATTATGGCAGAATGTTTTCTGGTCAGACTATGAGTGGTGCCTCAGTTAAGAATTAAATTGGAAACCTCTGCTCTGAGAAGATGGAGTAGATATACTTATCTCTATCTTCATAAGAAGTAAAACTAAAAACCATGGTCATTATATCTAAAACAAAAATAAGAAGACTTGGAAGGTAGAGAGAAGACAGGCTGGCTAGAGACCTCAGGACCTGAGAAACAGCATGGTGGTAAGTTCCCTTGGTTTTCCTTTTTGTCTCATATATCACAGACATGGAGCTGAAGAAGTTAGCAATACAGAAACATCAATGGGTGTAGATACACACACACACACACACACACACACACATACACACACACACACACAAGCCCCAACAAAAGAAAGTTCTCTAGCCAAAGGACCAGGAAAGGGGCATGCTAGCAAAACAGAAAACTTTTGGCAATAATTACTCTGCTTTAGCCACAGAAAAACTGTGGCCTCAACCTCATCTATGACAGAAAAATCTGAGAAGAGGAGCTAGATGTCCACCCCCCGCCTCAAGGCCGAGATGTGGTACGCAACACCCCAGCCAGGATGATGTCAGAGACGCCCGAACAGGAGCTGAGGCTTTCAGCCCCTCAGTCAGCAACAAGGCCCCTGCAACCACATCAGTGGAGACAGGTGGGGAGCCTGAACTTCGACCCCTACCCAGCTATACCAATGTGCCCCCGTCATTCCCTCAGTGGGGTTGTGCTAAAGGAGACCTGTGGAGAGTCAGGACTTTCACAAATGTCACCAGCAATCACAAAGTCGCCTCCACTGCAGCGT
Organism: Carlito syrichta; assembly: GCF_000164805.1. Classification (NCBI taxonomy): domain Eukaryota; kingdom Metazoa; phylum Chordata; class Mammalia; order Primates; family Tarsiidae; genus Carlito; species Carlito syrichta. The sequence goes on along the minus strand of NW_006948968.1, from coordinate 324,669 downwards.
CAGTGGAGACCACATGGAAGAGCCTGGACTTCCAGTAACAGTGAACTCCAACCTCAGGTGTCCACCAAGACTGAATAGGGAACTTGGACACCTAACTCCTCCTGAGTAACAAGGCAGTGGACTCTCTTCTTCCACCAGTGCAAAGTTAGAGAATGTCAACTAAAACAGAACTTTAAACAAGTTTTTAAAAGGTTAAAATAAGATCCAGTCTCATAACATAATACAAAAATGTCCAGGTTTCAATCAAAAGTCACTCATCATAACAAGAACTCAGAAGACCATAAACTGAATGAAACAAGACAATCAATAGATTCCAACACCAAGATGACAGAGATGTTGGATTATCTGACAAATGTTTTAAAGCAGCCGTGATACACATGCTTCAATGAGTCATTACAAACATGCTTGAAACAAATGAAAAAATATAAAGGGAGAAATTCCTCAACTTGATAAAAGGTATCTATCAAAAATTCCTACCACTAACATTATACTGAGTGGCGAACTCAGGAGTAGCTAAACAGAAACAAATGAAGAGACCCAGAAATGCTTAAGAGAGAGAGGGTGCAAACATCTGACAGATTGCCCTGTGGAAATGGGTATTAACATGTACTTCTGGGTCACAGAGGCAGAGGCTGTGATGATGGAAATGAAGACAGGAGGCTGAGGTCTTGCAGGGGGACTGATGTGGGGAGACAGGGCTGCCCAGCAGGGGTGCTGTACCAAAAGTAGGGAGTCCCGTTCCTGGCAGGATTTAGTCAGACCCAGGGTGGCCGCCCATCAGGCATCTTCTAGGTTTCCTCCCATATCTAAAGTATAATGAGATCCTGATCTGTTTTCAAAACCAATCTTCCTCATTGACTTCTTTTGCCCTCCAAGCTGACCTGTGACTACAGATTAAGGCCGGCCCCATTCTGGGTCCTTAATCCTGCTCTTCAGACACCAAGTACTTTTTTTTTTTTCAGTCGGACTTTCACTCTATCGCCCAGGCTGGAGTGCAGTGGCACACTCACGGCCACCCCAGTGTGTCAACCTGCTGGGCTCAGGTAATCCTTCCGCTTCAGCCTTCTAAATAGCTGGAACTACAGGCGCACACTACCACGCCCGGCTAATTTTGTGATTTATTGTAGAGTCGAGGTCTCGCCAAGTTGCCCAGGCTGGTCTCAAACCCCGGGCTCAGGCAATCCACTCACCTTGGCCTCCCAAAGTTCTGGGATTACAGGCTGAATCAAGTACTTTTTATGACCTAACTTCTCAGACCATCAAGGAGCCATCACCATTCCTGCTGCTGTCTAGGGAATGTCATCCATCAGGAGCTGCTTTATTTTCTCCTCAAGGCCATTCCCATAACTCTGGTCACCACCACCAGGGAGGAGAGGAGGCAGCTTTAGGAGTAAAAACAAAGAGACTGGAAACTCTTCACCCATATTTCAGATCAAATATAAAGAAATAAACCAAAAACCCCTAGGAGAATTCAATTTAAATTACATATGTATCATGCTTTTTTATGATCATGTACAGTTAATGCACAATAATCCCATAAGAACAGAACCCAGGGTGTCCAGTGACCAATGAAGGGACTGAGGCACAAGGGTTCCTGGATCACAGAAAGAGTAAGAGATAGAGTATGCCTCGAACTCCTGTCTTCTAGCTCGGACGTCCTTCTCCCTACATGAAACCCACCACTTCCAGCCCAAGTTTTACCTTCTCTGTAACAACATGATCTTTGCCTCTCCCCTCATCCCGGCTGCCCTCTCTTTGTTGACCCCATGCATGTTCTTTCACCTGTTTTTATAAGTATTACACCATCTGTGTCCTGGTTCTTAAATATTGTGTTCCACTGTTTTATTGTTTATTAAATCACAGAGAGCTTTAGTGAGTCTCCAGTCTCATAGTCTGATGCTTTCTAGCTTCCTGGCAGCGGGTCTTACTCCAAAATAATCCCCTTTGGTGAGGAACCTGAAATGAGTCTGTCTTGGATGCCAAAGTATCAGATTCTGGTGGTGTCTCTTCATGTTTCACATCCAGTGTGGCCTGGATCACACCAAAGCCACGGAAAATTTAGTGTCAGATAGTCACCAGCAAGCTACAGTCCCAGGAGTCCAGTTGGGAGAGATCACGCGTTGACACAATCTGTGAGTGGATGTCATGAAATCTGAGCCGTGGTTGAGGAGTTAAGCAAGTAGCTGACGTTTACAGGGGCAAGCCAGAGGCAAGTTAATCATTTCCTGGTTTGTCTGGCATGAGGAAGTTTTTAAAGGCCCAAACGTGACTGTCTCCTTTTGGTCCCCATTGTCTCAAAGGCACCACCTGCCATCTGGCAGATGACTGATTCAGCAGCCTGGGAGCTCACAGGTGGCCAGTCTGCCTTGGATATAGCCCTGTTGAGTGGGGCCAAGGCATCTCACACCACAGCGATAAGTTAAAGCCAGCAGATGTCTTCACACTCTACATCATAGAGAAAGTTGGGACGAGAGAAGAATGATTGACAGTGTCCCTGATCAAAACAGACACCTTGTCACGGTGTATTTAGTGGAAAATGCATAGGAAACAAAAGATGAATTCTCCACCCAGGCCGTAGTTCCTTATACACCACCACCAAGAAGAGTGAATTTCATAAAATCCTTTAAGTTTTATCTGGAGTAGATGCTATATGAAGCAATGAGACCCTCAAGCTCATGGTGCAGTGCCAACAAACCTGATGTGGACAAACAAGCATAGCACACTAATCCAACAAATATTTTTAAACACATTTCAATATATACCAGGCACTAAGCTAGGTTCTGACATTACACCAGAGCTGTTCTTTAAAGCTTCCAAAGCTAGTTCACATACACAGTTACATCTGAACTTCATAAAACCTAGTGACATAAGGTGTTGCTATCTTATTCTCACTTTGCAGATGAGTAAACTAATGCTTCCTGAGGTTTGATGAATGATCCAGGGTCATTTGAAAAGAACTTAGTATAGTATCAGTCTCTGACCACCTAAATTTTCAGCACCGGGAAAGAACCCAGGAAGTAAAAAACATAGTATCTGAGAACACCTTAAAACAAAAGTCTTCTAATTTGTGTCAATTTTACCTGTTTTTTTAAAAATAATTCTAGATGTCACTCAAGGGCTACTCCTCTTTATGACCCTGAACACACATGGACTCTTTCCTACTCATGCCAAAAGCCTGATCCTCAACCTCTGCACTCACTCTACCTCAGATGTCTCTGCATTCTGCCTACTATACCTTTTGGTGGGAAGGGTATTAGTAAGGATATGTTCAACACCAAGCAACAGAAAGCCCAACTATATAGACTTAAGCAAGCTAGACATTCAGCTATCTCACATAACAAGAGATGTGAAAATGGGCAGCTCCAGAGTTGGCGCCTTAGCTCAAAATTGTCATGAAAGAATCAAGATCTTTCTTTCTTTCCCCTCTATCACTGTTAGGCTTGTTGCCTCATGGTAACAAAATAGCTGCTACAGCCCTAGCCTCATATCCTCACAGGTCTGTGGCCAAAGACAGATCCCAATCACATGACAATCCCAGCAGCAAGGGTGGCTGTGAAAGCAAAACTTCAGTATTTGTGACCTTTACAGTGGGGGTTGGGGTGCATAAAATAAAACTTGAGAGTAGTTATTGGATAACTAATCAACACTCTCGGTCACAGGTAACTTTCTGATTTCTGATGAGGGTCAGAGCTGAGAACTAATTCCTCCTGAGAATAAATATGGATTTCTTGACACTATTTACATGTTGCTTTGTTTTCTATTGCTGCATAATAAACAAACACAGACTTAGCACCTTAAGATAATACCCATTTATTTTCCCACAGTTCTTCCTGGTCAGAAGCCCAGGAGGGCTTAAGCAGTTTCCCTGCTTAGGTACTGACAACGCTAAAATTAAGGTGTTATTGGGTCTACCTCTCATCTGGAGATTCTGAGAAAGAATTCGCTTCCAAGCTCAGTCAGGTGGGTTAGCAGAATTCAGCTCCTTGCATTTGTAGGACTGAGGTCCTCCATTGCTTTGCTGTCAACCAGGGTTCAATCTCAATGCCAAAGGCCACTTTGGGTCCTGGCACGTGGCCCCTGCCATCTTCAAAACAAAAAACTGTGCAATGAATCCTTCTTGTACTTCAGATCTCTCTGACTTCCCCTTCTGCCACCAGCAGAAGAGGCCTCATGTGCTTAGATTAAGTCCACCGAGATAACCTACCTTTTGCCATAATGACTGGCATAACATCAGAAGGCGAAGATCATGGGAGCCATCTTAAAATCCTTCCTACCCTAATTGCCACTAAAATAGATAAAATCAGAATTTCTTCCTGAAGTTCAGGATAGGCTCAACCTTCCTTGAATCATGATGGAGCAGAAGGACTCCCAATCAAAACTGGGATCTGCAAGCAAAAAGTCAAAGAAGAGAATGGCTACTGGGTAGGCAATCAAGAGTGTCGGATTTGATTAACATTTTTTTTCAGTGAAACCATGTCAACATAAAATCAAAAGATCTATAAATCTGGAGAGGAGAGCTTTATTTCTTATAAAGGATTGTAGCCTAAAGGCTGGCCATCCCCCAGTCTGGGAAGTGTAGCCTCCAGCAGAAACCGAAAACAGGCACTTCAGTTGAGGAAAGAGTAGAACAAGAATCTGTGCAGGTTACATAAGCCTCTGTGAATATTTACAAAGAGGAAGCATGTGCATGTATGTAAGAAAACACATATGCATCCCATGTTTACTTTGGGGTGGAGACAACATTCAAATTTATTACAATTAGGCCATATACATCATAGGGTAAAGCAGAAGACATGAAGGCACTCAGTGTACTCAGTGTGCAGACTCTGTAAACCAGCCAGAACCAATTCATGGTCAGGGATCTCTTACTGGGAGAAAGTTACTGAAATCAGTCTCTTGTCCAATCAAAGCTGTAATTATGGCTTGTGAAATAGGGGCGGATCAATTAGGCAGTGTCTGGTCATTGCTGAGCTGTAATTATTTCAAATTGTTTCAGTATTGCTTATCTCAAGGCCAGTATTTGTTTAGATGCTAGAGAAAAAGAAAAACCTTGTGGTGGTAGAACATAGTTTATTGTTTAAGTGTTGGGGATGCATGACTTACCCTTGCTTGACATGGCCTTAGGTCTCATTTATAATTTGTTATTGCCACAGAGTTCTGCCATCAGTTTTACAGTCTCTGTTTTAACAACCCTGATTTAGCTAAACAGTAGAACATCATCTAGCTGGTGGACTTTATTTTTTTAATGGGAACACGATATATAAAAACTATTGATCAAGGGCCAGGTACAACAGCTCATGCCTGTAATTCCAGCACTTTGGGAGGCCAAGGTGGGAGAATTGCTTGAGCCCAGAAGTTCGAGACCAGCCTGGGCAACATAGCAAAACTTCATCTCTACAAAAAAAATCAAAATACTAGCCAGGTGTGGTGGCATGTATGTAGTCCCAGCTACTTGGGGGGCTGAGGCGGATCACTTAATACCAGGAGATCAATGCTGCAGTGAGCCATGATTGTGCCATTGCACTCCAGCCTGGCTGACAGAGTGAGACCACAACTCAGAAAAACCCAAAAAACTAACAAACAAAAAACAAAGAAACCCTACTGATCAAGACAAGGATTGCTGCTTCATTTAACTTTCCCTCCCTCTCTCTTCACCCTCATCATCCCTCTACCCTTCATTTCCTCAATCTGCACTGTGCTCCCCCATGAACGATAAAGAATACTGACCACAGGGAGTTTGATAGGGTTTTCTTGTAAAATTATCTAACGTGGCTAGATTTCTCATGTTGATTTTCATTGGCTTATTTCTATCTGTTAGGCAAAATGGAAGGACATAGGCTTATGGAATAGTAGGCAAATATCTCAGAGCTTACACAGAGCAGATCTTAACACTGCCCGTGGTGTTGATGATGAGACTTTCCATGTTTTTCTGGTGAGGAATCACATTCCTTTGCCTGGACAGAGATGCCTCATGACCTGCTCTTTCAATGCACTGCCTCAAACCAAACTCAGATCTCCTGTGTTCTTTATTTCCATTCGTTTTACCTGCTTTATGACTTCTATTTGGATTTAACATTTTTTTTCCTCTGCCAAAAGTCCAGGACAAATGTCTCCAAGGAGCTTATCTGTATTTGCACAAACGAGTAGAAATCCTTAAGAACTACAAATTATCCCCCAGGAGCAATAGCTCAGTGCCTGTCGGTATTTCTGCTTTTGTGGAGGCTTATGTTTACCTTTTATGTTAAGGGCTTTCAAGCCTATTTTCTTGAAGAACTTGCCTTAGCAGGAACCCTGCTCATTTGTTCTTGTGGCCTCCTTCATTCAGAAGAACCATCAATCAGTGTCTGAAACAAGGCAGCTTCTGTGTAGAATCAAAAGCCACCACATCACAGCTGAAGGTAAGAGAATGCAGTGGGCATTGTTTGTACACACGCCTTCATCTCTTTGAGAAGTGTCTCTGTTTGAAATGAATGAGGCAGACAAGAGTGTGACTTCAAAAGCAACTATCCTCTGGGCTTTGCTTACTGAAAGTCCTGTGAGTACTGTTTCTAGAAAGTAAAGAGAATAAAAGGCAAATCTGAAGCAGGCTCAGGTTCCTATACGCCTGGCCTCAACCACGCTGTACAGCTGGACATTTGCCTTCCCTTTGTCGATTTATGTTTGCAAGATTAACATGGAAGAGGTTGATGATTTTCCCCCAGTGATTATGTTTAAAAATTACATAAACTTCCCTCATCTAGAGCCTTACCCAGGAGTACAACAGGCCCCTCCCTCTTTGCTGAAGCCTCTTAAGGGTGTCATTGCTGGTGGGAGTAAAACTGCCTTCACTACTGTTGCCATGGTTACAGCTTCTGGACCAGAGGATTGGCTGGTGCTTGGCCCAGCCCTTCTGCCCAGCTATCCTCTCCTCTGCAGCAAGAAGCCTCCTTATTCCCTGATCCATTTTGTATTTTCTGGAAGATTGGAAAGCACATTGTTTTCCATGGTACTTATGACCCTTCTGTAGACTCTTAATGACCCTAATGTTGATTAGGACCTAAAGTCTTGGGCTAGTGGAAAAGTTAAAACAAAGTTCAAGACTCATATAAATGATCATCCTCATAATTGGCTTGAGTATCAACACCTTCATCTTTTGTCTGCAGAGGGTTTGCAATGAGTGCTAGAGAGTGCAGAGCCAAATATCTGACCCACAACTGGGACGTATAAAGGCTTCTGCAATATGTATTTAACATATAATTCCATTTGTCAAGTCACCATATTTTTCCCACCCTCATTTTTCCTACCTAAATTTTCTTGTTAATATGTCTTGTGTTGCCTGTATCTTTTAAAAGTGCCTTAAATTTTGGGGGAGCAGGACTAAAGATAAAGAAAATGTAAGTATATTTATCAGATGTTCATCAGATTCTTGCTATTAAGATAGGAGGGGGAAAAGGACAAAGGATTTTTTTTTTTTTTTTGAGTTGGAGGCTCACTCTGTCGCCCAGACTGGAGTGCAGTGGCTGCTCCAGGCCACCACAGCCTCGAACTGCTGGGCTCCGGCAATCCTTCTGCCTCAGCCTTCCAAGTAGCTGGAACTACAGGTGCGTGCTACAACGCCCGGCTAATTTTTTGATTTATTGTAGAGATGAGAGCTCGCCAAGTTGCCCAGGCGGGTCTCAAACCCGTAGGCTCAGGCAATCCACTCACCTCAGCCTCCCACAGCACAGGATTGCAGGCTGAGCCACCGAGCCCGACTGGACAAAGGATTTTGTGTCCAAGAAGGGAAGTTCATATAATACAAAGTGCCAAAAACATATTCTGTGTAAAATCAAAGAGAATAATTTTATTATATATTTTCTGTTGATTCAAGAAAACAGAAATATTTGGTACAAGGAGGGAATAAAGACATGCCCTCCTAACCCAGGAAACCCTCTGGATAATTAATTAGGGGTCTGCCAGATAAAGTCACTCACACAAGAAATTTAAGCAGTCCCTTCAAAAGCCTGGGATGAACCGTATGAGCTTGTGATGCCACCAGGGAGGTGCTTAGTGGTTTCTAAAAATCCCAATGTCCTGTACACAGCATAAGCTTTACAAATGTATGTCAAATAAGTGAGAAAAATAAATAAAAAAACATTATGCCTGTGTGCTAAATAAGTTCACAGATAATCTTCAGATTAAGCCAGGTAGAAATGAGTTAGCAATACTGAGAAACGTGGATGCTATAAAGGGCTTTAGAGTTACTTTAATCCTCTTAGCAACACTTTGAGGTAAATGATTTTATCTCCACTTTTTTGCAGGTGAGGTCGAGGAAGGTTAAGTAATTTGTGCAAGACCATGTAAACCAGTGAGTGAAAGACCCAGGGTTTAAGTCCAGGGCCTGTCTGATTCTAAAAGTAGACTATTTCCTCAGTCTACGCTGATATTTCTCAAACTAATGTTAAGAACACAAATCTGAAGTCCCATTCCAGTCCACTGAATCAGAATCTCTGGGAAGGAACTTGGAAACGTGTTTAACAACAAGAGACCAGATGATGATGATTATCAGAAAAATTTGAGAAACTACTCTATTGCATCAAGTAGGAAATGGACCTAAATCTTCCTCTGAGCGATCGGATAGAAGCCATCAGAGATCTGAAGCTCACACAACTAAAAATAAATCATGTCATTCTGAAGTTTATCAGATTATAATATCATAGACTGTTTATCCCTCAGTTTGATAATATAGCATTGTCTGATTTAAGGTTGTCCGGATCCTAAAATACTGAGAACATTTGAAAAGTTAAAAATGGGTTCTAATTTAAACCCCAGGATTTTTTGGCTTTCCTCTCTGCCCCTGTTTGATCTCGAGGAGCAGAAGCGAGTAAGAATCCACTTTGAATTCCTCGCGGCTTTCATTGTTGCAGAGGTTCCAGTGATGGGGCTGGAGGACTGCTGGGGAGAGAACCACAGGCTGAGACTCAATCCTACATCTGGTTGTGTCCTGGATTGCCTTTCGTTGGATGGGCAAGTCACAGGAAGTACAAAATCTTTCATTGCTTAGCTGATTTTTCTTAGTTTCAGTGTTTCCACGCCTGATCAGAATTGCCGAGGCACAACAAAGCCTGCAGCTTCAACACCCATCATGAGAGCAAACAACTTATTTGTACAACCTCAACATGTAACTGACTAAATGAAGAGCAAGGCAGTGATTCCTGACATGGCTGAATTTAAATCAAGCTGTGAAGCTCCACGGTGCAGTCAGAATAGAGATGGACAACTTGAACTGAAACCTGAGAACTTCTAAGGGGCTCTGGATCATTGCTTCTCAGCATTTTTATTGTAAGTTATTCCCTTTACCTCAAAGAGAAATTTAAGATATAGTTAGAGAAAAGTAGAAAACTGATTACCTCCATTTTGATCAGTTTCTTGTTTAGTCAACTTGCTTTAGCTAAGAAACTTGCTCTGAATATTTCCAGACATGATGTCTTTAATAACAAATATTGACAATTTTATTTTACAAATAGTCAGTTTAATGTGCTTCTACTCCTGAGTGATCATGTGTAATCTGCACAGCAACTCTGTGAGGCTGGTATGCTTATTCATACAATTGTACAGATTTTACAGATGAGGACTCCTGTAAGCTGCTTCCTCAAAGGGTAATTAAGTAACTTGTAGAAAGTCCACAGCTACTACATCTCATCACTACACTACCTGCATCCCAAAGAACTTTATATATTTCTGCCATTCATTTCTAAGACAAATTCTCACACTCTATTAAAACATAAGACCCAACAATATGTCTGTTACTTAAAAATAGGTGTCTGTAACAAAAGGATGCAGAAATGCTAAAATAAAAAATGTTTTACTGAGAAAACTCACACCACAAAAAGAAGACAGTTGATAAAGTTGATATCATATAAAAGAGATTTTGAAGCCAAAAAGGTAGGGAGAGGGTGCAAAAAAGCTTCTGATTATGACGAAAAATATAAAATCAATTGTGAAGGCATGGATTACCAAAGTTAGAAATGCAAATAGAAATAGAATAAATTAAAAGCAAATTATGGTAATTGGAGGATTTAATTCATTTTAAGGCTAAGAAAAAAATTAGACAATATTGAAAAATAAAGACAAATTTAGGAGACATTGAAGATGTGACAAAAACAGACATAAATTTGAAAAACAATACGGAGGTTATGAATGCCATACAATTGACAAGTCAGAACAATAGACATATACTGAACTTAATATCAACATAGATTATACTTTTTTCAATTGATAGGATATTGGTACGTATACACTAATTCTCAAATAATGACCCAAAAATTGAATCAAGAAGGAAAAAATATATATTTTCTCACTCCATGCAATAAAACTAAATAATTATAAGTAAAAGCAATAAAAGAAGACTTGGGCAAAATAATGATTTAATCTACAGCCTTGGAGGAAAATTTACCATAGATTATAACTCCATTCCTTACTGCTGTGTGACCTAGGTAGTTTATTGGACCTCTCTGAACCTTGAATTCCTCATCTAAGAATGTGGCTCTACTTTGCACAGTTGTTATTAAGATTACCTATAAAGTATGTAAAACAAACTAAGGCTTAAAAAAGGGTTACAACCCCATTTTTTTCAATGTATTCATACTGTATTTAACCAGAAAAAAATGTGTTGAATTTTTATTGATTGAAAGTAAAAGTCTAAATACTAATAGTAGTTATCTCCATGCACTGAGATTTCAGGTCATTTTTGTTATTTTGCATTCTTTATCTGTAATTTTTCTTCTATGAAAAATTCTATCTTTCTACATCCACATATATATATAGTGATAACCAACAATTTTAATATGGACTATAGGATTAGATAATCATATGATATCAAGATGAAATTTCCTGATTTTAACTGTTTTTTTTTAATAAGAGAAAATGTCTATCTCAGAAAATATACATTGAAGTATTTAGGTATGTATGTATGTATGTATGCAACTTATTCTCAATGGTTCAGAAAAAGTTCACATATATATGTAAAGACAGGATTAATGATAAAGCAACTAGGGAAAAATATAAATAAATGATGAATCTGGGTAAAGGGTATATAGGAGTTCTTCATACTAGTCTTTTAACATTTCAATGGTTAAAATCATATAAAAGTGAACATTTCAATAGCAAAATAAATGTGTGTCTATTTCTAACTACAACAAAAACTCCCCTAAGCAACAGGGGCAAGCAGGAAATTAAGAACATGATAATAACTTTTAAGATATTATAGAATGGAAAACACTACATATCAAAAGTGAGGGGGTTGTAGATATATCTGAGCCCAGATGTAAAGATGTAAATCTATGTGGTTTTATTTTAGAAATATGAAATAAATGAAATAAGAATTTGACTTAAAATCTTATGGAGAGTCAACATAAAGATTTATAAAAAGAAAACAATAAAGAATAGAAATAAACTAGAAGAGGCTATCAGTGGAAAAAATAAATAAATTTAGATGCTCATTCTCTGAAAAAAATATAAGATAGACAAACTTCTTGAAATATAATAAATAAGTGAAAAGGTATAAATCAACAAAATTAAAAATAAGACTAGTGATTTGACAATTAATATAAAGGATTTTAAAATATAAACGATTGCAATGCACAACTTATGGTAATCAATTTGAAATGTTTAGCCAAATGGACAGCACAAACTACAAAATTGGCAAGACAAGATGTAGAGAATAGGAAAAGAATGATGAGAGTTAAGAAAACTGAAAAAGTTATTAAAGACTTATTTCATCTACCTAAAAAATATTAAGACTTAAGCAAATTTACTGAACAATATTTTTACATATCCATGAAACAGATTTGTTCATATTATGTAATCAGTTCCAAATCATGGACCCATTTCATTCTAAGAACTAAGCATTATCCCCATCCACAAATCTGTGAAACATACCACACAGGCACACATACACACATCAGCACACAGTCTTAGGCATAAATGCCAATTCTAATAAAACTGGTGTGAAAAGATTAGAAACAGGCTCAAAAACAGTTGTGTAATTTAAAAATGAATATATGGATATATGAATGAAAAAGAATGCAAGCAATTAGCAACACCTATTAAGGACACAAAAGACAAGAATGGGTTGTACACACTATTTGCTAACTTTTATTAATCACTTACACCATGTCAGACCCAGTGAACATAAGCAGAAAAATTACTTGTAACTGAGCTTACGGAATGCAGCTATAAATAAAACAGTAGCATCTGGTGAGTAGTAAAGGCAAATTCTAGCAATGCCAGAAGATTACAACCAATCACCGAATAACTTTTACAAAAGAATTGCCTTGCTTGTTTGTTTGCTTGTTTGGTGAGATGAAGAAAAATTGAAGAAATGAAGACACTAAGGGTATTCCTGCAGGAGAAGACTATAAATCTGACTACATGAAAATTTAACCTGTTCAACAACAACAAAAAAATCACAGGTAGAAACAAAATATAAACCAAGAGAAGATAATTGCAATGCATAAAATCACAAAAAAATTAACACCAATAATAAAACACCAATGAAATAATATAAATATGGGCAAAAGATTACAAACAAGCAATTTACAGCAGAGGAAATTTGATGACGAATGACATATAAAAAGATGTTCAACATCATTGTCATCAGAAAGATAAAAATTCAACCAAGATACTATTCTGTAACTAACAAACTGGTGAAAATGAAATAATCTGACAATATCAAGTGGTGATGATGAAGGAAAATGCAAGGAACACTCACATTTTGTTGATGTCTTCACTGGGGTAACTGTTTTGGAGAAGAAATTGTCAACATCTAGTCACACTGAAAGGATACATGTCTTAAAACCCAGCAATTTCACTTGTAGGAGTAAATTCTAGAAGCTTTCACTTGTGGATAATACAATGTCCGTTGCAACATTGTTTGTAATAATAAACAGGAAAAAATAAAATAAGCAACCCAAGTATCTATCAACCCAACAAATTGTGATATATTCATACAACGGGACCATTTGTAACCATTTTATCAAAAAAGATAAATCTCAAAAATATAATGCTGAATGAAAAAACAAATCACAGCCAGGCTCGGTGGCTCAGCCCGCGATCCCAGCACTTTGGGAGGCTGAGGTGAGTGGATTGCCTGAACCCACAGGCTCGAGACCTCATCTCCACAATAAATCAAAAATTAGCCGGGCGTGGTAACGCGCCCCTGTAGTTCCAGCTCCTTGGAAGGCGGAGGGGGAAGGATCGCCGGAGCCCAGTAGGCCGAGGCTGCAGTGGCCAGGAGCAGCCACTGCACCCCAGTCTGGGTGACAGAATGAGACTCCAACTCAAAAAAAAAAAAGAAAAAAAAAGTCACAGTTATGCAGAGTATAAAAAAATTTGAAAACATACAAAATAATAGTACATTCTACCTGCTATATGCATGGGTTTCACATGCATGGATTCAACCAACCACAGATGGAAGGTATTTAGAACAAAAAATCCACAAAGTTTCAAAAAGCAAAATGTGAATTTGCCACTTGCCATGTACTACATTAAATCCACGTGATGTGATGTGTAGGCATTGAATTAGGTATTATTAGTGATCTAGAGATTACTTGCAAATACTACACCATTTTATATAAAAGATACTTGAGCATCCTCTGATTATGGTTAACTGCAGTGGTCCTGGAACTCATCTCTCAGGGAAACTGAGGAATGATTGTATATATTCTGTAGCTACATGCATACTTTGCAAACATATACAATCAAAGATGAGACTACAAACACCAAATTCAGGATATAGTTGCCTCTGAGAAAGGGAAAATGCAATTAGTTTGAGGAGAGATACACAGGTATGCAGGTAGCATATTATACTTAACAAAAATAAGAAGCATACATGGCAAAGTGTTAGGATATGATGCAGCTGGGAAGCAGGTGGTATCTGTAAACATACTTAGATGTATCCTTGAACTCATTAATTTTTTTAAATGAGCACCCCCATTTTTTAAATATATAAGAAATGTAGCCAGGCGTAGTGGTGACCATCTGTAGTCCCAACTACTCGGAGATTGAAGTAGGAGGATCCCTTGGGCCCAGGAATTCAAGGCTGGGGTGAGCTGTGATCATGCCACTATACTGCAGCCTGGGTGACAGAGTGAGACCCTGTCTTACCATGTTCCATTTTGGCTTATTAATAGTAATTTAGCATTTAAAATATTAATGGCAATTTAGCATAAAATTGCAAAAAGGTTAGCAGCTAATGTCAATGGGGTGAACGGATGAGGCAGAAGAGGAGAACACACCCATCCACTGTTGATGGGAACTTAAAATAGTATAAATTTACTTAATTTAGCAGCATATATGATAAGGCAAAATATATAGGTAGACATAGACACATCAATATAAAACCTTTGCCCAGCAATTCTACTTTAAGAAATTTATGCAAGGTAATCAGAAATGTGGACCAAGATATATACATATGTTGATAGCAGCTTTGTTCATAATAGAACATCTTAGATATATTAAAGTTAATTTTTTAAATGGGAATTAAGTCCATTATGGTACATCTATAGAATGCAATATAATACTCTATAACTGTTTCAAATAATATTTTAAAAGAATAACTAATGCCACTGAAACATATCAGTAATATGTTAATACGCAGGCTATTAAAGCATTTTTACAGTGTGTGTACAGTTGTATTTTTAAAAATAAGTTGTACACAGAAAAACTGATTTGGGAGTACCCAAGTTAAAATATCAATAGCAGTTATCTCTGGATGTGAAATTATGAATCTATTTATGTTTTTCTTTTTGTTCTTTATTTTCCTCTTTTACAATAATGAATATTTATTGATCTTATAATAGAAAAAGTTATTAAAAATAAGACACAAAAAATAAGCTTTGGTTGATTAAAGATTTAAATATAAAATCCAATTATCAAGGAACTTGCAGACAATTGAAAAAAGCATTTCTTAGTTCTCTGGGGGAATTTTAACTTTCTCAGCTTTGAAGCAATTGAAATGATTGCACTATAAAAATTAGCATTACTAAAGATTTTTTTAAAGAGAGAAAATATTTCTAACAAACATTACAAAGAATTAAGATCTATCATAAATAACTAATTCAAATTTGTAAAATAAATGTCAAGTTTCCAAAAGATAAATGGATAAAAGACAGGACAATTCCCATAAGAGAAATACAATTAGTAGACAAGCATAGTGGGGAAACGTTAATTCTCACTAGAAATCAAAGAAATGTAAATGGAGCACTCTGAAGACGACAATTTACATATTCTAAAGGAAGAAGAAAAAAATATCAAATGCTAATATCCATTAATGGTGAAGCTGCCCAGAAACAGATCCATACATTCAATTTATAACCATATTGTTCATACCCTTTTACCAGAAATGTTACCACTAAGAATTCATTCTTTTTTCCTTGTTTTTCAAAAGCTTTAGAGATACAAATGGTTTTTGGTTGGTTACATGGATGCATTGTACAGTGGTGAAGAAGTCTGGGCTTTAAGTGTACCCATCACCCCCACTAGTACACATTGTATCCAATAGGTGATTTTTCATCCTTCCCCTCTTCTGAGTCTCCAGTGTCCATTATATCATTCTCTGTGCCTTTGCAGAACCTTAGCTTAGCTCCCACATATTAGTGAGGACACTTTTTTGGTATTTGGTTTTCTGTTCCTGCATTACTTCACTTAGGATGATGGTCTCCAATTCCAACCAACTTGCCGCAAAAAAACATTGTTATTCTATTTTTAATGGTAAAATAGTAGTCTTAAGAAATAATTTGGCAAAAGCAAAAGAATTCCTCATCACCCTGACTTCGAAATGTTGGAATGCTCAGGGCTCAGTCCCTTCACACCTTCTGTTTTTCATCTACATGAACTGTTTGGAGGTGTCACCTATGTCTGCAGCCCTCTCTCCTCAGGAGTCTCCTGGGAGAAAGCAGGCCAGAGCAGAGGTCTTTCTAGAAGTGGGGTAGGAGGACCTATACAGCAGTTCAAGGGCTCTGACCTCAGTCAGAGAGGGCAATGAAAGAAAGAGAGACCAGCAAAGACAGAGAGATGCCTAAGGTGCATGTCATCATAATATTAATTCCTTATGTAATAACCAAACATCCCTGGCTTTATCCACTAGGGCATGCCTGTGAGGTCCCCAGGAATTTCCTAATTGCTGTAGCCCTCAACTTCCCTGCAGGTCACGGGATCTCGGCTGTTCCTGATATCCCACCTGAGGGAGCACTGTGAGGCAGTCCACTAACGTTATGGTTGAAACCTACACATCACTGAAGGTGGGAATCTCAACTCTCCCTCCATGCCTTCTCACAGAGTTCTACTCTGCCAGGAGCCAGACCCTGTCCCTCTGCAGGTGGTCACTCTGAATTTCTGGGGCAGCAAGTGCCTGGTCTCAGGGAAGAAAGCAGAACGTCTTGGACCCCCAAGTGTCAAGATCTCTTTGCTCCACAAACATATTTATCTACTCATCTCAGCCTGGGACCTTACGTGGGTCCTCTTATTGCTTAAGGATGTTTGGACATTTACCTCCTCTTCACTCTCACGACCTTGTGAGGCAGGAATCTCAGGTTTCATTATTCCCATTATATAAAGGCTATGACAGCTAAATCAGAGCTGGGCCAGATCTTCTGCCCTCATATCCATGTCCATCTCCATGGTCCCAGGTTTGACTAAGAGTGGCTCTTGCTACACATATTAACAGCCCACCATTTCCTTCCTTGTGTGTTCACTGCCTATGAAAAATGGACAGGAGATGTTACTTTTCTGTTAAGAGCTGAAACAAGCTCCAGAGATGATATAATAACAAAAAAAAATAGCCCCAGAGGCAAAGAGCCCTGTGTACACCTGCCTGTGTTCTCCTCCTGACCTAGAGATCCCAGTTCCACACTAGCTGACCTCTTTGATCTAATCACACTGCTTCCTAATGTGTAGAAAGGGTGTTTTGCTCTCTGAGAGTCCTCCGAGAGCCTGACAATCAGATCAGGTGATAGGAATGGAATTGTGGAGTGAATATGGCTCTCTCCAGGTATTACTTCAGTCACTGTACCTTTAAAAGAAGCCTAGACACAGCGACATTGTTAGCCTTCTAGCCCCAAACTTGATGTGGAAGAGGCAAAGCTCCTTTCCGAACCTAACTCATTCAGAGTAAACCCTTGCTCAAGTACCTTCTCCTCCTTCACAGAATGTAGGTTGCTAAGCAAAGGGGGAGACCCTGGGGGCTTTACCTGAATCATCTGCAAGTATCTCAGGGTGCCAGAATTGAAATCGGGGCTGATGGGGTCAACTCATACAGGCATGCTGATCATAGACATCCAGGAATTCCCCTCTGAAACTAAAGAAATTCCCCCTCCACAGGGCCCAAAGGTAGAAAACAAACTCTTCCGGGCAGAGCAATGTGGACAGCTTCTCTGTTGCTGGGGACACTCTGTCCCCAGGGCACACAGACTTTCTGGTCCTTGGACGTGATGCCTGGGGTGTGAAGGGTCAGACAGACAGGGTCAGTCTTACCCAGGAATTCTGGACTACCTGACTCCAGTGAGTCATATCTTCAGGACTTGGCCCCTGTGCCCAGCTGTGCCAGGAAGACCCCTCTGAGGGCCTTTCCCACTCTCCTAAGCTGTTTATCTGGCCATTAGCTATATAATTTTGTTTAAGTATAAATTCAGGGTTAGCTGAGCTAAGACTGGTGATAAGAAGTACTCAAAAACAAGAAATAATGGGAGTGGAGTATGCATCCTTTTTTAAATAAAAGGTAATATATAGCAATGGAGGCAGTTAATTTTAAAATCAAGAACAGAAAATGTAGACCCTATCTATAATTTTAAAGAAACACTGTAAGTAATTCCCTATTATTTGCTGTTTTAGTTAAATGGGCAAAAAATGAGAAAATGAGAAAGGAAAGGAGCATGTAAGGGACAGGAGAAATAAAAAGCATGCCGGAAAACTGCGGTAATAAAAACATTTATTGCCTCTACGTGTTGTGCTGGGCACTGTGGTTAGCACAATTTGTGATGTTTCTAATGTAACCTTCCCCTAAACACTATGAGGTAAATAAGCATACTCTCGTATTTTACTTATTTAGTTAGTTTTAGTTTTTTTAATTCAATTTTGGACGTGCTTTTTGAATTTTATTTCTTTATTCTTTTTTATTTTAAAGATGTGGAGTACAATTCAGGGTTAGAAACATATGTAGTCATCCTACAGGCTGTACTCTTATATTTTAGATTACAGAAGTTAGGCCCAAAGGTACTAAATAATTTACCTACTTAAGAGTATTAAACTTAGAGAAGCCAGTGTAGAAATTCAGTTCTGAGCGATCTCAAAGTCTCCACTCCAGAGACACAAGTGCAGAAAGAGGCAGCTTTTCCCCCAGAGTGACTCTTATCCTGTTGTCTTTTGAGTTCTGTAGCTAAACATTTCCTTTATCTTTTCATAACGATAGGAGTTACAGGGGAAATTTTGTGTTTCAGTGAAAAGGATGTATTGTCTACATACGGCTCAGCCTTCCTGAGTTATCTGATTTTTCAGCTTTCATTCTTCTTGAAGCATTCTACAACACTGTAAGTGGTATATAACTAGTAGCAATGCAAATGCAAATTGTCCTATCCTGTAGAAATTCCACTGACTTTGCTCTCCACTGCAGAATAAGCTAGTTTTGTTCCATTTGCATATTCATTTCCACATCCCTTTATCCATATTAATTTATGGAGTTTTTGGCTTCTTCTTTGAACTGATTATAATACCCTTATCTGTTTTCTCATTAATGAGTTAAATAAAATATTTACCATATATTCGTTTTTATATCTGAGTCATGATTTTAACTTTTTTAAAAAATTTATCTCTTAACAGAATTATCAAATCATCTCTCTTGTTCCTTTCTGAAGTACTCTAGGCATGATCTAATTCAGTTGGTTTCAATGGTAATTGGATGACTGATGATGGCATTTAAGTCACTTCTTTGGTAGCACAGCCTTGTTTTAACAAGCTCCTGTCAAACACTCTGCTCTGTCTATGACAAAGTTTCATGGACAAAGGCTCTGGTCCCATCACCTTGACTGGTCTTCTATCTTCTGATATGTCCCATGGGCTATTTCAGAGCTATCTTCGTTAAATAGCTGAGAGAGAACTTAAGAATGCTTGTTTTAATAATAGTAATACATGATCTTTGTCTTCGTTTTTTCTTTTTGAGTCAGTCTCACTCTGTTGCCTAAGTTGGAGTGCAGTGGCACGATGATCACAGCTCGCTACGCCCTCAACCTCCTAGGCTCAAGTGATCCTTCTGCCTCAGTCTCCTGAGTAGCTGAGACTACAGGCACACACCACCATGCTTAGCTAATTTTTCTTTTTTTTGGTAGAAATATGGTCTTGGTATTTTGCCCTGGCTGGTGTCAAACTCTTGGGCCCAATCAATCCTCCTAACTCAGCCTCCCAAAATGCTGGAATTACATGTGTGGGCCACCACTCCCAGTCGTGATCTATGTCTTCATACACAGTACAAGAACATGACATGATTTCATATTTTTTTAACCCTAGATACATAAAGATCTCATGACCAGTCTCTACTATACTTGCCAAAACTACTTTTTGTTGTATGAACTTTGAAGTCAGATAATCATAGTTCAAATTCCATTCCACCACTTACATTGTAGATTTGGAAAATTCAGTAACCTCCCTGAGCTTCAGTTTTCCCTCTGTACAAAGGGAATAATCATGCTTACATCATAGGATTCCTTCTGAAGTTTAAATGAGATTATATAGAGAGTCTGGCATTATGCAGTCACTCTGGAAGTTGGCCCCTGAATTGCTGACCTCTGACTTCTAGGTCTGCCTAGGGATCAATGACTGTGTCCAGCAAGATACCCTGTCTCTAGAAAAATGATGAATCATTGACAACTCTTCAGAACTTGAAACAGATCTGGGGAGGAAGGTAATAAATGGGAACTAGTTCCTGGTTTCTTACTAGATTCCATGTGCTAACCCCAGAAATCTTTTGTGAGATGAAGATGTCGCATGGTGTGAAGACCAGTAGAGAACTGGGCCATTTCCATCTGACCAGTGACCAGCCCTGATCCCCAGGGTGAGGATTGTGCCCCTGGACATCCCATGGTGGGAGGCACTGGGACCCAGAGGAGAGATGGTGTGCAATGCCCCCTTCTCAACCTATGCCTCAATTCATGGTTTGGCTGGCCTCCCTGAGAAGTATGAGTGCCCTTCACCAAGCCCAACCAGCAACCAGGCAGCTGCAGGGTAGGCATGGCACAGAGTCTATTGTATGCTCTCCCTCTTCCTACAAAGGAGAAAGCCCTTGACAAACTAAGAAGCCAGCAATACTCGCTGTCTACCTGAGTATCCAAAGCCAACCTAAATCTGTATTTCCTTTTGTTTCTAGGCATGATACAAAGAGAAAAAAAAGGTTTTCCATTCTATTGGTAATTACTAAAGTCATAACATGCATTACTGGTTCCACAGTACCTAGACACAAAAAAGACTGCTCTGGTTTTGGGAGTGGTGTTATTATTTCGTTTTATTTTCCCAATTGTTCCACAAACTGGCTGCCGAAATCCTGACTGGGAGTGTCAGTGGACCAACACAGGCCAGCAAACATAAAAGTAAGTGTAGAAAGAAAGTTCCATGCTTTGCTCCCTAGCTGCCTAGCTCTTCACTTTGGGCTTTGGGAATCAGTACTAGAACTTAGAGACCTAGAGTTCTTATATCCAAATCTGCATGAATTAGGCTTAGGACCTTGAATAAGCAATTTCTGAGCTGCAGTTTTTTCACCTGCAAAATGAGGGAAATAATTTCTACCTCATTTGTTAAGAAAATCAAATGAGATATGACTCTGCAGAGAGTTGTTATCAGCACTTATCGTGTGATAATAACTTAATCTTCACAATCCCATTTGACAGATGAGAAAACTGAGGCAGAGATAAGTTAAAGCATTTTCCCAAGGTCACACAACTAGCCAGAGGCAGGGCAAATGTAAAAGCATCCCTAGTTACCAGATGAGATCACCTTGGATGAATAAATACCTGCCTGAAATGCTTAAAACACTTCCTTCTTTCAAATACTCTAAAATATCCTCTGCAATCTTGTTTTTGCCTTTCATCTGTTTATGGGGCTTTTTCTTTCTAGTACAGATAAGGAAAAGGTTAAACTCCAATCCAGTCCCTTTCCAAATGAGGACATGCCCCAAGCCAACTCAAATTACTGAGGTCTGCCTACTTGTTTGTGCTGTATTCCCACATGGCACAAGAGTGTCCACACAGATCGATCAGTGACCGCATAGAAACTTGGTCATTCTTCTCATGCAGCCTGGCTCCAGGCAGGAGTGAGAGGATAGGATGGCTTTCCCATGACATAATCTCACAAAATTCATCAATTTCATCTCTGAAATAGAATAGATTGAGGTGTGGGAAAACCAGGTTCAGTCCCTGGGAGAAGCCAGTTCTGTAGGTATTAGGCATTAGTGGTCATTAAGGGAAATGACCCTGGGCTCCAAAGCCCAGATCTCTCCTGTCTCTTAGCCTTTTACTGCTGAGATGTGGCTTGGGACCAGTTCTTAATCTCTTAAATCTTAACTGTAAAATTAGGACAATAGCACTGCCAATTCAAACATTATCATTTCAGTTACTGTTTTCTTAGAACATCAACAAGAACCTGGCTTTCTCAGGTAAGGCACCCCCAGTTCCTGAAGATTAAAACAGACAAATCTGATTCTTAATATGAAGCTTGGTTTCTCTCATCAGTAAACTTCACCTTGGTCCCCTGGCTTTTCTCTCTCAAGATTTGCTTGTTTTATCCCTGTAAAATATCTAGTTCTTTTCTCCTAATTAACTTTCTTATCACCATGACACTAAAGAAGAAAGTTATACTCAGGTCATCAAATGCCAGCCTCTTGAAATCTCTATTTCTTCAAGAAGCTCTTCAAATTAAAAGAGAGCAAGAACTGGGCAATTTTTTAAAAATCTAATTATGAAACCATCATTACATTAGACTGAGGATTACAGACCAGCGTGCAGTGTCAGCCAAATTAGAAAAGTCTTTAAAGAATTGCAAAGGAAGAAGTCACTGTGCTCTGCTAACATGGACAGTGCTGATGACTCTGCTGGAGGCCTAGGCTTGCCCTCTTCAGATCATGGGAAACAAAGGTTTCTTGGGTGTGGAAATGACCAAAGATCCCATTAACGGATCTAGTGACAATTCAGATGCATGGATGGAGTTCATCACATGACAATCAGGTCTTGTAGGCCTGGGAGCCCCTCTGTCCCTCTAAGGCAATTAGAGTACTCTCCCCAATACATGAATACTTAGTTGCTTGTAAATAATATAGCACTAATATATTACATAGTACTATATACAAACATTATAGTACTGATATATTCTAAACATTATACATACACAAACATAGAATTTTCTAACCAATATAAAGAAAAATCTGAAAGATCAATCTTTTTTTTTCCTCGTACCCCCAGTAGGTCTCTCAAGCACTCTGAGGCAATGGTTCTCAAACTTTGTGTGATCAGATTAACCTGAGAACTCATTTAAAATGAAGTGTTTCCAGGCCCTAACCCTAGCTTTGATTCAATCATTCTTGAGATGAACCCATAAGTTGCCCTTTTCCTGAGGCCCTTAATGATTCTGATTCTGATGCTCAATTTTGGTATCACTGTTCCAGACCCTTCTGTTTCCTGACCCTTTTAAATTTCTGCTAAAATAATATCAGTGATCTTGCTGTTCTCTAGCTCTTGATCTCCCTTGTGGTCCCCTCAGTGAATTTAAAGAATACTATTAATGATAATAACCATAGCTACCATTCATTGTTTCCTACTACTTAACATTACTCAGGGCTTCACATGCATTGCCTCACTTAATCGGATCAGGTAGGTACTATTAGTCCCATTATACAGATGAAGAAGAAAAGCTCAGAACATTCACGTTTTATCCAAGGTCACCCAAGTAGTTAGTGATATACCAAGATTTGAGCCTAGATCTGTCTGATTCCAAAGCCTGGACTCTTGACCACTAAGTATATTGCCACCAAGATAAGTCACTATAATTTACTGAACCTCTACTATGAACTAGGTACTTGGCTGGACACTTTACACACAAATCTCTAATACTCATGACCTACCTTTGTTTGTAAAGGTGTTAATTCTATCCACAAAGTCTGATGTGCAAGAAATATCTTTGTTTTCTATATCCCATCTGAATTATTGACTCCAAACCTCTATTTTCAGGCCTTCTGGATTCCTTCTCCCCACCCTGCCCCCACCCCCCATTACACCATAGTTCTGGACTAGACACAGTAGCCAGGCATGGGGTTGAGGGAGTGTGACTTAGTCCTCTGTCATCAGTTCACATTGGTGGCCACTGAGGGGTCCCTCCTCCCATCAACATGACCTGCTGGCCTTATGCTTTCCCACCCCACATCAGGCCAGGGGCATCTTTTACCCATCTGCCACCACATACACGGCCATTTCCTCTCTAGGTTCTTACCTTTCAGCATGGTTTCTGGGAAGCAAAGGACCATCCCCTCTGCTCTCAGACCCATGGATAATTCTCCTCCCACATCACCTGCAAAGCCCCAGAGACTTTCTTTCTAGTGGTGGGAAGGCAGGGGGTTCCTTCTCCCTTCACATTCCTTTAAAACATTTTAGTCTTTTGCTTTTCTTTATTGGCTAGAATTCACTTGCCCTAAGGTGCCCCTCCCCACCCCAACCCCCTATCTTGCTCTCTTGCCAGACTAGAGCACAGTGGCACAATCACAGCTCGCCACAGCCTCGACCTCCTAGGCTCAGGTGATCCTCCTGCCTCAGCCTCCTGAGTAGCTGGGTCTACAAGGGTGTGCCACCAAACCTGGCTAATTTTTCTATTTTTTGTAGAGATGGGGCCTCACTATGTTGCTTAGGTTGATTTCAAACTCCTGACCTCAACCGATCCTCCCACCTTGGTTTCCCAAAATGCTAGGACTACAGGCATGAGCCACCACACCTGGCCACCTTTGCCTCTCTTAAGTGGGAAGGAGAACAAGGGAGAAAAATAATAAGTGGGTATCTCAAAAGATTATCTCAGGCTCAGGCTCGTGCCATCCCCATTTCATGAAGAAATGGAACTCATCGAGGTTATATACCACTGTGCACAGCCGGTAGATAGGAAGCCCAGGATCCCCTAACTCTGGAAATGTCATACTCTATGGAGTCCTCCCCTCTTCCCTCCCAGAAGCCTCCCTCCCAGCTTCAAGGAAGTACAACGGAGCTTTGCATTAAAACCACCACAGGAAGGTGGAACCTGGTTATGGGGCAGACAGGAAGAGCTTGGGCAGAGGTGAAAGCAGACACCACCCTGAAGAGGGAACAGATATCTGCTCCTCCTTGACATTTTCCAGGAGAGCCTCACAGAACCCTAGATGGCATGATTCGGTGGTAGAGGGATTCAGGGTGGTGCAAGAAAAGGAATTATAAGAGCTAGAGCAACTTTGAAGGATTCTTCCCATGTAGAAAGTGGTAAGAGAGTGCATTCTGCAAACTTTTTTGGGCAGGTGAGAGGTCTAGTATTTCAGAGGCACTTGGAGTCACTGGTGTCTTCTGGTTAGTTGATCCGCAAAGCAAGTTCGGGGGCGGGTAGGCAGGGTTACTGGTTGTACCTAAAGAAGAAGAAATGAGAATGGGCCCAGGGAAGAGGAGCCCAAGGTGGATAGTCAACTGGGTTTAGGGCCCAGTGTTATAGGGGGGAAAAAAGTGGAACTTTCTTTGCAGGGTAGGAAGGAGCCGGCCAGGTGTCTGGGGCAGAAGTCCTTGCTCAGAAATCATGCATCTGACAGGATGGTCCCCAAGTCACAGCCATAGGATAGAACACAGGCTTTGGACTGGGTCAGCACCATCCAAATCAGCTTCAGCAGGTCCTTCCAGTAGGGTTCATCCGGGCAATAATCACATCATCTCATTCCTATTCAACATTTCTACCTGGATGTCTGAGATTCAGCTCAAACTCACATGGCCACAGCTGGATTCCTAATCTCTGCCACCCAACCTGCTTCTCTCACAGACGTTCCTCTCTGCTGACAGCAACCACATTAATCTACCTGCTCAAGCAGAAAACCTTGACATCATCCTCAGCTCTTGTCTTGCTCTCACATTCCACATATCAGCAATCAGAAAATCCCATTGGCTCTACCTTCAAAATACATCCAGCTCCCATCCACCATTTCCCAGCTTCCCTGTTACCATGCTGGGCCATGACACCATCCCCTCTCCCTGGGTCACCGCCACAACCTCCTATCAAATCTCCCGACTTCACCCTGGTTCCCTTGAAAACCGGCATGCTCTTTTAAAAATATAACACATGTCATGTCACTCATCTGCTCAAAATGGCTCCCCATGCCTCATAGTGTAAAAGCCAAAGTCCTTATACTGGTTCCTCCCCATAATGGTGTCTTCCCACTCACTGGCCTCTTTGCTATTCCTGGGCCATTCCTGGCATGCTCCTCCTTAGGGCCTTTGCACTGACTGCCCGAAGTGCTCCTCCCCAAGATGTCTACAGGCGCAACTCCCTCACCTCACTCAAACTTTTGCTCCAAGTTTAACTTCCCAGCACGAGTCACTCTGACCTGTCTGTTTAAGATCATTACCTGCTCCCCTACCTCTTTAATGATCTTATACTTTTGCTTTTTCCATAGCTTCTGCTACATGCTACCAACCTACATAAATTCTTCCTAATTGTGTCTTTTGTCTATAATCTGAGGCCTCCCACCCCCACTAGTGCAGAAGCTCCACAGGGACTACAATCTTTGTCTTATCCACTTGTATATCCCATGTGCCTGGAACATGCCAGGCACATAGTAGGCATGCAAACATACAGCTATGTTGAACAAATGAATAAAGTTAAAATAAAACTAGAGACCCCCAAAATATTACAAGAGCCATAGAGGGCAGCATTTCTCCTACCTGGTTTTGCTGAGTGGCCTCACTTCTCAGTCCTGCACACAGTTGGAGCATTAATTAACACAGAAGAGGAAAGAGTGTGTTCACTCTAGGATCATCTCTCAGCAGGTATCTCAGCAAGGGTATCCTTGCTTCTTGGTCAACTCCTTTTTTTTCACCCTGGGGTGAAGAGTTTTCTTCCCCTTTCAACTGTGGAAACGTTCCCTACCACATTCTGACCACAAACATCAGTAATTTCACTGGACTCAACAGAAAACAGACCCACCAGGGTCTCTCAGCATGGAAGGGTCCTTTTGTCTTTCTTTGGGCTCAGCCTGCATTTTGAAATACCACTTCCCTAAGCCTATGTCCCCTTTGCAGTGCTGTCACAGGGAGACTTAGGCAACCACATGGAAGTCACCTATCCCCGACCTTTGACAGAATTTCTAAGCAGAGCACATTAACTTTAAATGGATAATTTGGAACAGTGACCTGTGGAACAGTGGCCCCAAAAAAGGTAAGACTGCATGACAAGGTATTT
This sequence comes from Carlito syrichta, assembly GCF_000164805.1. Classification (NCBI taxonomy): domain Eukaryota; kingdom Metazoa; phylum Chordata; class Mammalia; order Primates; family Tarsiidae; genus Carlito; species Carlito syrichta. The sequence continues at coordinate 298,227 of NW_006948968.1, read as the reverse complement.
TATTTTCAAAATATATAAGGTTAAAAAGCACTTTTGTAAATCGAATTTTTTTTATCAGATATAGTTAGATTTGGGTTTGGGGGCAGCAAAAAGTGTCTGAACCCTGGATAACATGTTGAAAGTTAATGATTAATGGGCAGCCTTCCCTAACGAAGTGCCTAATAGGCATTCTGGTTTCTTTAGTTTCTGAAATTAACAAGAAGACCTCAGACTTCGGGTGAGACTGGAGAAATGGGAAGTCCCCTACGTGTCCCCATTTTCTTGGTTTTATGCATCTTCATCCAATCAAGTGCCCATGGACAAAGTCTGGGACAAGGTAAGAGCCTGTCTTTTCTTCAAGATGGGCATGGATTTTTCTTTTTAAAATGTGTCACAAAGAATCCAAAGGTTTCTGACTGTGTAAGTGTTTGCTTCAGAACATACCAGGTGGTTCTATTAGTGGCATCACAGTTTCACGGGGACAAGTAGCAGTCTGTAAACAGGATTGAAATTTTAGAAAATCACTCTGGGAGTAGAAGTCTTCCAAGAGCGTCTGCAGTAGGCAGCAGTCTCTTGCATATCTGATAGGGAAGCAGTCAAGCTAAGACTTCTTCAGTGAAGAATGATCAGAAAGGGCACCAGATCTTCCTAAGAGTTAATTTGGCATCTAATCTGCAATTGGGAAAACGCGGCTTGCAGTGAAATGCTCTGTCTTGTCGAGGTTGTCTAATTGTCTGGCTCTCGCAGAAGAGAGGGGAATGTATAGAGTCTATTTCCATTCAGGTCTAACTTGGAGACATCATGGCATATTTTCTAGACTTTATTTTTCTGCCAAAGTTTTAGTCTGAGACTGAAGAAGTCAACAGCAGTCGTGCCTGTTTTGTTTATAAATTCACAAATTAGATGGATGGCCAAATGCAGATTCAAGTGGTTGATCAGGTAGGTGGAGTCTGGGCTCCCGGCTAAGCAGTGCTTTGGACCAATGAATGACAGATATGAAGTGAACTGAACAATTTGACCAAACTAGACAGATGTACAGGACTTCGTTGCTGTGCTGGTTTCTGGTCAGGAGTTAGTAACACTAAGGTAGAGACAGATATTTTCTTTCCTGAAAGACTATGCTTGGAGGAACCTTCAAAAAACTTGGAGAATTAAGAATTTCCTAATAAGGGGTATACCTAAAAATTCCAGAAATTTTTTCTCCCTCTAAGAAAAAGGGCCATTCCTCTGTATTTGATTATTATTTTATATCCTAGGTCAGTTAATAATTTATTAGTAGTATTAATTATTACCATTCACTGAGCATGCTATGTTCCAAGAATACCCTGATTATTTTTCATACATTATCTCATTTATAAAACCATGTTCTGGCCGAGCTCGGTGGCTCAGCCTGTAATCCCAGCATTTTGGGAGGCCGAGGTGAGTGGATTGCCTGAGCCCGCGGGTTCGAGACCTGCCTGGGCAATTTGGCAAGACCTCATCTCTACAATAAATCAAAAAATGAGGCAGGTGTGGTAGCGCACGCCTGTAGTTCCAGCTACTTGGAAGGCTGAGGCGGAAGGATCGCCAGAGCCCAGCAGGTCAAGGCTGCGGTGGCCGGGAGCGGCCACTGCACTCCAGTCTGGGTGACAGAGTGAGAAAAAAATTAAAAAATAAAAATAAAGCCATGTTCAAAAATAGCCCTTGAAAAAATAATTTAGAGTCATGCAGGTATAATTGCTGATGTTCTTTATTCCCTGCATTCACAGTGATTGTGCTAAAGAACTTTTCCTGCCCTTTGGCCTAGAATGTTGTATTTGTGTGTCTGTTTGTTTACTTTTTATTGAGGTATGCATATGCCTAGAGAAGGGCCTGTATCATTAGTCCTCAATGATCCAGCATCCCCAAAGCCTTGCCTGTGTACCCCTTGAGTCGTAATACAGATTATTTTGCCTTTGGGGGAACTTTTTATTAATGGAAATACAGTATGAGCTCTCTTGTGTCTGGCTTCTTTCATCTGGCATTCTGTCTGTGAGAGTCACTCGTGCAGTTTGATGTCATTGCGCTCATTCATTCTCTCTGTTGTACCATTCCATTGTGTGAATATACCACACTTGGTTTGACTCTACTGTTCATTGGTCCCAACTGTATTTGCAATGGGGACCTGGGGATTGGAAGCCATCACTGCTGAGATCAAGGTTGAAGGGAGGATGGCTTCTCTTAAGCTTCTGGAGATTGTCCAGATTTTCATCACTCAGTCCTGGTCAGCCTGTCGCCTGCCTCCCCAGGGTGCTGGTTTATCCAAATGCTGGGGGAAGTGGTCACTATTGGCGGGAAGTTTCCTCCGGGAAGAGGAAAGAATCAGGAGGCCTCTTGTTCTCTTGAAAGCAGAATCTCTTGGCCTAATTCCTTCTACAGGAAGTGAGCCCAATCTGTGTGCCTGTGGCTGGTGTGATGTCTTCCTGGGGAAACTGCAGGGAAGCCAGCATGTCATGTTGGCATCCTTGTCAGATGAGTTTCTATACCAATGATTCTTGATGGGGGCAATTTTGCTCCCCAGAGAACATTTGGCAAAGTCTGGAGACATTTTTGCTGTCTCATCCAGTGTGTAAAGACCAAGGATGCTGCTAAATACCCCACCATGCACAGGACACCCCACAACAACAAACTGGCCCAAAATATCCATAGTGCAGAAGCTGAGAAACCATGATCTATACCATGCTTCAGCTGTCGCTAGTCAAGCACCAAGAAGAATTCCCTCAAGGACCTTTCTTCCTTAACCTCACCCTTCCAGCTTACTTCTCTTGAGTATTTATTATTAATGACATCCCACTAATGGACTCACTAATGTACTGTGCATCCAGCATGTGCCAGGCTCTCCACGAACATTTTATCTCATCTCACCATATGGTCCAGTAAGTCGACAGTTAAGTGCCTTGCCAGAGGTCCCATGGCTGTCAGAGCAGAACAGGGAGAGACCTAGAGCCTCAATCTGTCTACTGAAGCCACAAGCCCTCACCATTGTGCTCCTGCCCAGTGATTTGACAACCAGAGGTCTTAGAAAAGCATTCTGCCCAGTACCTCTAACAGGGAGGCAGATTCAGACTGTTATTCCTGCCCTTCAACACTAAGGGGAACAGGATACTGGGAGCTCCTTGAAGCCCCCATGACACGGAGCTGCCATCACCCTTATGCCCAATCCTCACTGCCCAAGATCCAGGTCTCCCCACTGGTGCTACCATCATAGCCAACACTGCTTCAAAGGGCAACCGATGCTCCTAGACCTTGGCAGGCCCCACCTTCCAGGTACCAGCCCTACTTTCTACAGGTGCCTTCTGCCTCCCTTCCATCCCAACCTCAGCATCCAAGTTCTAGAAACAGCTAAGGCCCATTCATTCAATCAGTCATTAATATATAAGGCAGTGCATGAGTGCAACTCAGTCTGGTCTCAGGATACCTTTACTCTCTTTAAAAGTTTTGAACTGGGCATGGTGGCTCACATCTGCCATCCCAGCACTTTGGGAGGCTCAGGTAGTAGGATGGCTTGAGTCCAGGAGTTCAAGACCAGCCTGGGCAACATAGCGAAGACTTGTCTCTACAAAAAATGAAAATGTGAGCCAGGCATGGTGGCACATACCTGTAGTCCCAGCTACTCAGGAGACCAAGGTGGAAGGAGCGCCTGAGCCCAGGAGGTCGAGGCTGTGGTGAGCCATGATCGTGCTACTGCACTCCAGCCTGGGTGACAGAGTGAGACCCTGCCTTTAAAAAAAGAAAGAAAGAAAGAATTGAGGACCCCAAAGAACTTTTTTTTAATGTGAGATATAGCTATCAATATGTACCATATTAAAAATTAAAACTATTTGTTAATGCTTTTAAAAATAACAATATAAACCCATTTCATGTTAACAAAAATAGCATAATTTTATTCAAAATAACTTGTACCTTCCAAATAATAAAGTTTAAATGAGGCAGAAGAGTGACATTGTTTTACAAAGAAATTTTGCAAATCTCTTTCATATCTGGCTTCACAGAAGACAGCTGGAGTCTCTCATCTGTTTCTGTATTCAGTCTGCTGTGATGTGTTGCTCTGTTTGAAGTATATGAAGAAAATCTGGTCTCCCACATAGGAAAAGGAAGGACATTCTTGGCAATCCCCTTGGTGCCTTGGCCTGCTTGCTGAGAACCACTACATTTGTGCTAGGGACACTGTATGACAGTGACCAGCACAGCCTGTTCCTGCCCTGCAAAAAGTTACTGTCAAAAGGAGCGGAGTTGGAGGGTGAGGAGCAGGGAGTTGTGAAGGGACCAGGGACTGGGAGGTGGCAGCTGTCTGCCCTAGAAGCCAGAATAAGGGGGCCATTGGGTAGAAAATTTAAATACAATAATGGAGCCCTGCATGGTAGCTAACACCTGAAATCCCAGCACTCTAGGAGGCCAAAGCTGAAGGATTTCTTGAGCCCAAGAGTTCAAGAGCAGCCTGGGCAGCATAGCAAGAAACCTCGCCTCTACAAAAAGAATCAAAATGCTATCTGGGCATGGTGGCAAGCACCCATAGTCTCAGCTATTCAGGAGACTGAGTCAAGGACTGTCGGAGCCCAGGGGATAGAGGCTGCAGTGAGCCATGATTGTGACACTGCACTCCAACCTGTGCAACAGAGTGAGACTCCAACTCGAAAATAAATAACAATTAAATAATACATAAGTACGAAAATGGAACCAAGAGAGGTCTGCCTTTCATTATCACCATTCTAAATAATGTCAGTGCTTAAAACAAAGCCCCACCCCAAAATAATAGTTTTTTGGTCTAAGTTCTAAACAACTTCTGTGGTTACTGTTGGATTTTATGTAATATATATGTAAATTTAAAATTACCATATTTTAAATTTACCCTTTAATAAATATTCTGTTCTACATTGATGTTAATTTAGAGAAGCCCAGTTACATACTTGGGCCCAACACTCACAGGCTCAGTGGCATGTGTTTGTTGCACAAGTAAGTGTACAATGGTTCAGAATCCTTCCAGCTTGCTCTGGAGCATCTCAAGTCTCCTGCCCTGGTGGCACCAACTACCTGCTCCTGCATTTAAACAGTAGATTCTAAATTTAAAAGAATAGCATAGTGATTGTGAAGACAAACAGCCAGAACTTGTATTACTTCAGTTCTGTCACCCTATAGGACCCCTTTAGAGTTATTTGTGCTTAAAATGTAAAGCAATAAAACAGATTGTGAACTGTGAGGTGTAACATTTTGTTTGGAAAGTAAAAATATGGGTTCATGCAGGAAACTTTTTTACTGCATTTAAATATCTTAAAGTTAAAATTTCTTCTCCTTTTTGAATGGTTCATTGCTTAAAACTAAAGAACAAATGAAGAAAATAGTGATGATTACTGATTTTTGCACTGAAGATACTTTTGCTTTACAAAGCAGAAGGGCCTTAAAGTGATCTGTTTTCTGTGTCAAATACAATACATGAGGTATACCATTAAGTCTAATAAAGGAGAGGAAACATGTCCATAAATGTTTCTCAACTAAACCATGACATTCAACAAGGACTACTAGAGAGGAATGAGTAGAGAGACAGAGAGTTGACTTGCAAACAGTACAAAGAAGGCGTCTGGGAGGAGGCAGCATCTGAGTAAGGTCTTGAAGGATGGTATCTGGTCAGAAGAGAAGGAGGCTTTTCCTCATACAGAAGCAGAGGTGCAGAGCTGATAAAGTGCATGTATTTTTCTAACCCAAATACCTTCCAAAAAATAGGCCATCTAGGAAGAAGAAGGGGGCGGGGAAGCATAGAAAGGTGTGGATAGCAACACAGGTTAAACTGCAGTAAACTGGAAATGATGCAGGCGAACCTCAGAATTGGGGTTAGGTCTGAACCAGGTGCATTCTTGGTTTCATGCGGTAAGGCATTTGAGCACAAGCAGTAAGTAGGAGATGAAAAGTAAGTTTATTAAAGAAACAGATTCATAGGCAGAGCGGCCCACCTGCATCACTGGGCTTTAGCTGGAAAATGAAAGTAAGTTTATTGAAATGACAAACAGCAGGCTACTCCATAGACAGAGCTACCTGGACTGGAATATAGGGTGGATCATAGGAGGATTATTCATGGATTTTCCGGGAAAAAAGAGCAGAGTACCCAGAATTGAGGGTCCCATCCCTTTTAAATCATATAGGATAACTTCTGGGAGTTGCCATGTAATTGTAAACTGTCATGGCACTAACAGGAGTGTCTTCTAGCATGCTAATGTATTATAATTATTGTATAATGGTCAAGAAGGACAAGTAGAAGTCACTTTCCATGCCATCTTGGTCTCAGCTATCCTAGGCCTGTGACCTTCACTTTGGAAACCAGTCCTGCCCGTTCCCTATCTCAGAAACAACTCATTAAGGATGAGGAGGCCGGCTAAGTCCATCTTCAAACAGGCATTGTTTTGAATACTTACTGCTAAAAGTTCCAGAAACCTTTATCAGAGGGACCTGTGACCTCTAGAAAACTTCAATCACAGCCAGTCTTATAACTTTTGAAAATAAGAATGAGAAAATTTATAAGCAACACAGTAGGGAAAAAAACAGGACTAAATAACTTATATGTTGAATCATAACTATGAAAAAACTGTATACATGTACATTGCTGGAGATTAGAGGTATATTCAAAGATATATAAAAAGTTGTAACCAGGCTCGGTGGGTCAGCCTGTAATCCCGCACTTTGAGAGGTTGAGGTGAGTGGATGGCCC